>NW_024063082.1:0-242500 GCF_006381635.1 Hibiscus syriacus
TTCATTTTTTCTTCAAGCATAGTACTTCTTAACAGAGTCTGAGTTTACCGGATTTCTCAGTTTTTCCCCATCCATCTCTGCTAAAATCAATGCTCCCCCAGAGAAGGCCTTATTGACAACATATGACCTTCCCAATTAGGCATCCATTTTCCTCGGAAATCTTTATGAATTGGCAGAATCTTTTTTAGCACTAGATCACCCTCTCGAAATTCTCTAGGATGAACCTTCTTATCATGAGCTCTCATCATCCGTTTCTGATACATCTGACCGTGGCAAATAGCTTTTAATCTCTTTTCTTCAATGAGATTCAATTGGTCAAACCGAGCCTGAACCCATTCAGCTTCATCCAACTTCACCTTTTTCAGAATTCGAAGTGATGGGATTTCTATTTCCACTGGCAAGACTGCCTCCATCCCGTAAACTAAAGAGAAAGGCGTTGCCCTGTCGAAGTTCGCACTGTACGATATGCATATAAAGCAAAAGGTAATTTGTCGTGCCAATCTCTGTAAGTCTCAGTGGTCTTTGTGATGATCCTTTTAATATTTTATTTGCTGCTTCCACTGCCCCATTCATCTTTGGACGATAGGTCACTGAATTAGAATGCTTTATCTTGAACAGAGTACAAAGTTCTACCATCATTTTATTGTTCAAATTGGTGGCATTATCTGTGATGATTCTTTCTGGCAACCCATACCGGCAGATTATCTCTCTCTTTATGAATTTGCAAACTGTAGATCTTGTGATATTTGCATATGAGGCAGCCTCAACCCACTTAGTAAAATAATCAATTGCCACAAATATGAAGCGATGTCCATTCGAAGCCTTTGGTGTAATTGCCCCAATGACATCCATGCCCCACATAGAAAACGGCCATGGTGCAGTCATCACGTGCAAAGGTGACGGAGATGCATGGATCTTATCACCATAAATTTGACATTTGTGACATTTTCTTACATAATCAACACAGTCTGAATGCATAGTGGCCCAATAATATCCATATCTCATGATCTTCCTGGCCATAGAAAGCCCACTTGCATGTGTTCCACATATCCCTTCATGCACTTCTTCAAGTATACTTCTCGCTTCTCGGGCATCTACACATCTCATCAAAACTTGATCACTACCCTTTCTGTACAAAACTTCCCCATCTAATACATATTCAGTAGTCATCTTCCTTATTGTCTTTTTATCGATCTCAGATGCATGTAGTGGGTAAATTTGATGCTTGATGTATTGCAAAATGTCATAATACCATGGACGATCATCTACCTCTTCTTCGATATCATAACAGTGTGCCGGGGTTTTATATATTTGCATTTTAATTGGCATCATATCAACTCTTCTATTTGCTTGGAACATTGCAGCCAGTGTGGCCAAAGCATCTGCCATTTGATTATCTTCTCGAGGGAGATAATTGAAATTGACATCTTCAAATTCTTTTACCAATTCAAGGATCAATCTTCGATATTCCACTAACTTTGGATCCTTTGTCTCCCATTCTCCTCGCAATTGATACACCACTAATGAGGAGTCTCCATATACTTGGAGCACTTTGATTTTTCTTTTTCTTTTTATAGCTGCTCTTAATCCCATAGCACAAGCTTCATACTCTGCCATATTGTTGGTGCAAAAGAACTCCAATCTGCTTGTAAAAGGATAATAGACATTTTCCGGGGAAATCAGTATCGCTCCAATTCCTTGTCCTAAAGCATTAGATGCCCCATCAAAATACAACCTCCAGGATTTATCATCTGAAATTGTTTCCTCCTTGGTTGTAATGCACATCAAATCCTCATCTGGAAAATTAAAGTTCAAGGACTCATAATCATCTGAAGCACGACTTGCAAGGAAATCTGCTATGGCACTCCCTTTGATTGCTTTTTGATTCACATATACAATGTCAAATTCTGATAACAACATCTGCCATCTAGCCAATCTACCAGTTAAAGCCGGTGATTCCATTAAATATTTCAAAGGGTCAAGCTTAGATATCAACCAAGTAGTGTGGTATAACATGTATTGCCTGAGCCTTCGAGTAGCCCATACCAAAGCACAACATAGCTTTTGAATTGGCGAGTATCGGATCTCACAATCGGTGAACTTTTTGCTTAGATAATAGATGGCTCTCTTTCTTTCCAGATTCGTCATGCTGCCCCAACACACATCCCATCGAATTCTCAAAGACCGTTAGATAAAAGATCAATGGTCTACCAGGAACTGGTGACACCAGAACTGGAGTATTAGACAAATATCTCTTGATTTTCTCCAAAGCCTCTTGGCACTCGTCATTCCAAACTTCGGGGTTGTTCTTTCGAAGTAATTTGAAAACTGGATCACATTTTTCAGTTAATTGTGAAATGAATCGAGATATATAATTTAACCTTCCTAGGAAACCTCGAATTTCTTTCTGTGTACGAGGTGGTGGAAGATCTTGAATGGCCTTTACTTTATCTGGATCGATCTCAATTCCTCTTTGACTAACCACGAAACCCAGAAGCTTCCCTGATGTTACCCGAAGGTGCATTTAGTTGGATTGAGTTTCAATTGATATTTTCTCAGTCTTTGGAAAAGCTTCCTCAAGTTTTGAATGTGTTCTCCTTCAGTCCTGGACTTGGCAATCATGTCATCCACATACACTTCAATCTCTTTGTGCATCATGTCATGGAAAAGTCACCATAGCTCTTTGGTAAGTTGCCCCAGCATTTTTCAAACCAAATGGCATCACTTTATAGCAAAATATGCCCCACATAGTCACAAATGTAGTTTTTTCCATATCTTGTTCATTTTTATTTGGTTATACCCCGAGAAGCCATCCATAAAGAAAACCACGAATGACCAGCAGTGTTGTCCACTAAAGTATCTATATGAGGCAATGGAAAATTATCTTTTGGGCTTGCTTTATTAAGATCTCTGTAATCCACACACATGCGAACTTTCCCATTTTTCTTTGGCACAGGGACTATGTTTGCGACCCATTCCGGATACTTTGCCGCTTGAAGAAACCCTGCATCAATCTGTTTCATCACTTCATCTTTAATTTTTAATAACATTTCTGGCTTCATTCTTCTGAGCTTTTGCTGAACTGGCTTACACTCAGGCTTTATCGGAAGCTTGTGCACCACTATGTCTGTACTCAGTCCTGGCATATCTTGATAAGACCATGCAAAGATATCCTTGAATTCTCGGAGCAGATCTATCAATTCTTGCATTATCTCAACAGAAAGTGTGCTGCGATTTTAACTTCTCTTGTCATCATCAGTTCCCAAGTTTATAACCTCAGTTTCTTCCTGGTGAGGTAAGATATGTTTGTCCTCCTTTTCTACCAGTCTTAATAGTTCGTTCGGAACACATTCTACCTCATCCTGACATTCATTGATTTCTTCCAAACATATGGGCTGCTCAAAGTTTATCTCAGTATTAAATTCAGAAACATTCATGCTATTGATATTGTGACACCTGCAAATAGAAAAAATTGAATCGAATATATTTGAAAGGAGACCAAAATTTATGAAATGAATATAAAGAATGAAAATGAAAATGTAAATAATGATAGCCATTTAAGAAATAAAAGACTGTCTTTTATTGAAAGCAAGTAGAGTTAACATAGCTGCCCTTATGAAAATTCCTTAATACTTGCGGGCACAAGTATAAGGATTAGTACTGGGTATTACTCTGAATTAATCTTAAAAACTACAGGGAGATCCTCTGCAGTCCAATTTTCAGTGTTTCCCCTGGGAAGCAAGGACGGATTCCAGCCAAATATCTTCCCGCTTTATCATCCCCAGTTATCATGTTAATGACCAAACCCTCCATAGCTTCATTGAACAAGTCTCTGTCTTTCATCTGCTCTTCTTCATCAATTGCTCTGGCTACTGTTGCTCCATATCAAATACTCCCCCAAACTTGAAAAAGCTTTCTAGGGGAAAAAGCATACGCTCCCATGGAATATCCTCTCCTTTCAGTCTAGCTCTTCTCACTTCACCTCTCTTTTTCATTTCTTTCTTTCTTTGCTGAAAATCAGGCTTAAATCCCAGCCCGCGATCGTTCTTCATCATGAAAAATTTGGGATATAAACTCCCTTGCAAGCATATACCGACCCTTTCCTGTATTGGCTCCTTTTCCTAGAGTCTCTCGCACAGTCATCTTAGTACAATCAGATAAACGCGGGCGAGGAATCTTGTTTCCTTCAGCAATGAAAGTAGCGTTGACAAATTCTAAAGCTCTGAAGGAACACTCTAGGGCATTCTCATTTGTCTCAATATATGGGGCGTCATCGTCACAGAAGCAATAATCTTCCTCTGCCCCAATACTAATCAACTGGCCATTTGTCACGAATTTTAATTTTTGGTGCAAGGACGAAGGGACTGCCCCTGCAGAATGAATCCATGGCCTCCCAAGCAAACAATTATATGAGGGATTGATGTCCATCACCACAAATCATATTGTAGACAGTTGGTCCAATCAACAATGGTATCTCTATCTTTCCAAGCACATCCCGCTGGGTTCCATCAAAAGCTCTAACAATGTTTTGGTAGGCCCTCATATGTGAGCTGTCCACCGGTAACCTCCGTAATGTGGCCATAGGCATAACATTAAGTGCAGACCCATTGTCAATCAAAACGCCTGACAAGACATGACCCATGACAATGAGTTGTGATATTGAGGGCTTTTACTGATCCCATTCCACCATCAGGAATTTCATCATCAGTGAAAGTTATGTAGTTGTCAGCAGCTATTGCCCTACAATTCGATCCAACTTGTTCACTGATATATCCTCAGGCACAAATGTTGATTGAGCACTTTTAACAAAGCATTCCGATGTACTTCTGAATTTATTAACAAATCCAGAATTGAAATCCATGCTTGTTTGCTTGTGTAGCTGTTCAACTACATTATACTCACTATGTTTTAAAAACTTCAAGAATTCTTGAGCTTGCGTTTCTGTTACCGGCTCATTGATCATCGGTGCGAGTTCATCATCAAATATCTTTTGCGGTACCACAACAGTTTTTCCTTTTGCCTTCACTTTGTCCATTTCTTTTGACATCTCAGGAGAATAACACCTCCCACTTCTGAAGTGCCCGACTTCATTCACTATTCCAGTCATCAAGTTGTCTACTGGTGCTTCACCTTCAACTACCTTTATTTTCTCTAGCGAACCAGATTCTCTTATTAATGAAACATTGGCAGTGTAATTCCAAGGCACCTTGCGGGTGTCTTTAAACGAAAATGGTGAAGGAGCTGTGATTACAACTTTTGGCGTTGACGACCCAGAATTCATTGCTGATGATTTCACAGTGATGACTACTGGCTTGTTTATTTTGTGAACGGCTCAGAATTTTCTGTCATGAAGACGTCTTTTTCTCTTTTTTCCTTATCTTCCTCAAAGAACTCTACCTCCTTATTATCCATCAATCTTTGTAGTAACCCCCTGAATTCAGGGCAAGGCTGAATTTCATGCCCTTCTTCTTGGTGATATTCACAATAGTGTTCACACTCATTGGTCTTTGGCTTAAGATCTTGTCGAATCATGCCAGCCTGATAGAGTTTTGGAATACCCAACTGAAGGGAGATTTGATTTCATGAATGTTGTCTTTGCCTTCCTCCTATTCTCCTCATGGATGGTATTTATCCCTTTACCTCCATGATTCGGTAGTGGGTGTGTTGATGCATCTGGTGAATCAAATTGTAATCCTCCTGTGTTAATCAGATTCTGCACTATCTTTTTGAAGGCATAACAATTCTCTATAGAATGGCCAACAATTCCATCGTGGTAATCACAATGCGCATTTGCGTCATACCAATGAGGGTACGGTGGTTGAAGAGGGGTCAAACGGTAGGGGCGTACCACATCTGCCTTGAATAACGAGGCGTATATCTCTGAATAGGGTACGGGTAATGGTGTGAAGGACACCTTCTCTCTATCCTTACGAGGTCCCCTGAAATCATTTCTGATGGTGTTCATGTCATTCCTCTCAGCCCTTGATTGGGTTATTGTGACACTATTTGCAGTATTCTTATGGTAGACATTTGCACTGTTAACTTCATTTTCCTTTTTTCGGTATACAGGTTTTTTGGAGCTAGACCCTTCAACTACTTCAATCTTGCCACTTCTTATAGCATTTTCGATGAGCTCACCAGAGATGATCAAATCAGCAAAATTTTTAGTGGCATTTCCAAGCAAATGCCCCAAATACGGAGCTCTCAAAGTATTGACAAAATTACAGTAGCCTCCTTTTCGAGTAAAGGGGGTTGGACCTGTGCAGCAACATCACGCCACCTTTGAGCATATTGTCGGAAAGTTTCATTGCTTCTTTTTTCCATATTTTGAAGAGTCCACCGATCAGGAATTATATATAACATGGCGATACTGTTCTAGGAATGCTTTTGCCAAGTCCTTCCATGATTTGATATGAGCCCTAGTTAATTGGTTATACCACTTAGCGGCAGAACCTGTCAAACTGTCTTGAAAACAGTGAATCAACAGTTTTTCATCGTTCACATGGCCAGCCATCCTCCGGCAAAACATGGTTATATGAGATGAAGGACAAGTGGTTCCATTGTATTTTTCAAACTCGGGAACCTTGAACTTTATAGGGATAATCAGATCTGGACCAAACTTAACTCTCTAGCATCAGACCCATAGAACGGTTCAATCACTTCTACCGATTTTACCCTTTCTTCCAATTTCTTCAATTGTTGATTTATCTGTTCATTGGCTTTTTCCTTCTCGGCTAACTCGTTCAGATCCGGGGTTAAATGCTCGGTATTAAATTCCCCCATCCTTACACCTGAAACAGGCTGATAAATGTTTGGGAATGTGGATCCCATGTGGTGCTGCTGATTCTCATTGCTAACATATACATGAGGTCGAGTTTTCTTGAGGTACCGAAGGATGAGCGGATATATGTATAGGTGTGAAACCAGGAGGAGGACGGGATTCTGGTGTAAACCCTGGTGGGTACTGAGGGTCAGAAGTAAACCCCGCAGGATGTGATGCTCCAGCTCCAAACCCTGGAGGATGTGATGGATCTTGCTCGGATGACATTAGTTTGGTCATCCGCAATCCTTCCACCTGTAGCATGTTTCTTAAACATTTCTTCCATCCTTTGTAGTAGACCGGCTTGCGAGTTTGTTATCTCTTCTTCCATCTTAGTTAATCTCTCTCTCATTTCTTCTTGAGCTTGTTTTTGTTCTTGCTCAAGTTGGATCATTCTAGCTTCCATTTTCTTTGTTATATTCCGAGTACCGTACGGGTGTGAGGTGAATGCCAGAAACTACAATGATTGGAAATCATATTTTACATTATTTTGGTGTTTTAATGATGAATGCATGTTACGTGGTAATAAAATGATAAAAGTGCGAATAAATACAGAAAACAATACTTAAACAAAATGCAAATGTATGCAGAAAGGCATTGATTCATAAGACGTGATCAATCTTTAGAACAACTTTCATTTAGGACAAAACCCTTATCATTACAAGAAAAATTTATTACAGAAAAGGCCTAGCTCTAGTGCTCAGTTCCATTATCTCATTGACAAGCCAATTGACCCTTTTTCCTACATCTGATGCGGGACTTGTATAACTATGGATAACTCTTGCTTGAATGTCCATCTCTCCCAATTGTCTTGCAACACTGCTTAATTGATTCATGGTTTCAAGGATTATGCTATTCACATTCGTTTTCCAGTCTTCAAAACGATCACTCGAGTTCTGCCACTGCTGTCGGGTACTTTCAACAGTACGCTCAAGACTAGAGATCTGTATTTGACAGCTTCGCAAGGCATTCTCTAAATCATTAACCTTTCTTCGTAAAGCAGCATTCTCTTCGAGACTAACCCTTAAATCTGATGGCCAGCGCTGACTATTCTCTGTGAACAAGGAATTTTCAAGCTGCCGAATGTAAACACCATACTCTTCATTCTTTGCTTGAGCCTGAGTTAACTTTTCCTCATGCCTTGCTTCTATCTCTTGCATCTCTTGATTAAGGACCTCTATTCGTTCGTTCTTTGTTACACATCTTTGCATCCAAATGAACACTTCATCCTGTTTGCCTTTAAGCACATGATCTTTATGTTGTCTTTCTAATTTCAATTCTTCATTGGTTCGTCTCTTTTCAGCTTCGAGTTCACCTATTCTTTGTCCTCTAATCTCAAGTTCATTTGCATGCTGTTCACCTCCATTTCGAATCCTTGAAACATATTATTTTTCTCAATTTCTAACTGTTCTACCCTTCGTTTTCCTTCCTTAATCTCGCTTAATCTACTATGATCTTCAACTTTGAGCTCCTCAATATTAACTTGCAACCTTCGTACTTCAAAAGTGAGCTCCTCTTCTCGTTTCTTGCTCAAAGTATGCCTTTGTCTTAACTCTTTAGCTTCTTTCCTTTCGTTATTCAGTGCACTAGCCCATGACTTCTTCTCTGACTCGAGTTCATGATCTTTTCTCTTCTTCTCCGCCTCTAGTTCTCTGACTCGACGTTCTCTTTCGGCTCTGATATCCCTAACTCGACGATCCCTTTCAGCCTTGAGCTCCAACCTCCACTGTTTTGAAGTTTTTTCGAGCCCAACAATTCTTCGGTAATCATTCTGTAAGTTAGCAAAATTAGCCTCAACCTTCTCTTTTCTCTCGCGCATCAACTCAAATTGTTTATTATAAAACCCCTTATCAATGTCCAACACAAAATTATTTTGTCTAAGAGCCTCACACTCTGCCTCCTTTCTGGCGATCTCTGCTTCGAATTCACTCTTAAGTATCTCCAACTTAGATGGTACGTGTCTGAATTGTGCTTCCAAAGGAATTACTTGATCACGATCCGCCAAGGGAATGACATCATTCTTTCTTGCCGCTCTCCATGCCACATAATCTGGTGTCAGCATGACCTCGGCTGCTACTAAATCGGTTCTAAAGATTGACTTCCATGCATCTGACATCACTCGAGCAGTTTTCTTGTAGTGATCTCCGTAGTACACAAATTCAGATGTCTTTAGACCGGATGTAATTGGGACGAATTGGCGTGCCCCAAATTGTCGTAATACCATTAATGGAGCATAACCTACTCCACCCCATAACCCTAATAGGGTTACCCAATCAGAATCTCCGCATTTGTACAATACATCAGCAAAAGCTAACCAGGGAACACGCCACACTATATCATGATCTTGTAGATTTCTGAAGAGTGAAACCCAATCTTTCCTGGTGAGATGCTCCGGCCATTCCTTGGTGAGGAAATCTTTTAATGGTGAATAGGCAATTGAAAACCGGCGACTGTACTCTCGATCCATCTTCCAGAAGTGGCTACGTATCCAAACAGTAAGCAACTGGATACACCCAGTGAAGCGACTACTCTCTGCTCTTCTGCAACTATTAAGCGCCTGATGTCTCTGCCAAAACCGCAGGAACAGGATTCACCTTCCTTTCCAAACGCTCGAATAAATCGACTACAGCGGATTCTACATGACAAAGAACTTTCGGGAAAATCACTAAACTGTAAATTCCCAAAGCAAACATCTCCATTCTCTTCTCAATATCGTCATGTTTGACAATAAGTTCTTTCAGGCACGGCCAAGGGAAACAATCAGACTCTCCTTTCTTTTGGATTCGATCAGCAACCCACTTCTCCCCATTCCGGTAATTTTTGCAAGTTTGCTTTTGAAGGATTGCACTCTTGTGGCCTTTGAGTAAATCCTATCCAAATGTATCGTTTCGAAATGAAATAGGGAAGTGTACTCTTCCAACGTGGGAGTCATGTCTTCCTTGTTGAAGGTGAAACAACTATATGCTGGATTCCAAAACTGGATCAAAGCTTTAATCAGGGGTTCGTTTACTTTCACGTACAACAACAGGGTTATGTCACCATATTTTTGCCAGAAAGCATACTTCACATCAGAATTCCAACCCTCCCAAATTTCACGTAATTCTTGCAGATCGTTTTGCTTTAGACTGACCGGAGCAACATCTGGTAGTACCGATATATAGCCTTCAGTCAGACTATCGCCTTTCTTCATCTGAGTTTCCTCTGACCACGACCTCACTTCCGCATTTTTTATTTCCTTGTTATGAAAGCTCTTGTCCATTTTATGACCACCTTCTACTTTGATGACCACTTCGTGAACCAACACCTTTCTTTATGAATGATAATGTAATGCAACAGTAATAAAACACAGAAACACGAACACAAATAAAAATGTGTTAGTATATAATAAATAATCAAGAAAAACAATATAATAAATAAAGCTTGAAAATATATACATCCTAACCCTTATCCATATGGAATCTACCCAACATGATATTTACCCACATGCTTTGTCATTCAAAAAAAAAAATCCTAGCCACATTTTTCTAGATCACAGTCTTTGTACGAAAAATATAAAACCTAACCGCATGTTTTTCTAATTCTTATACATATCGAAAAAATAAATTCGAGGAAAAGGTTAGAATGAGTTTCCCCTTTGTGTCTGCGGACAGAGTTTCATCATAAGACGGGCAAAGTTTTGGTAACACTAACAGGGTCCTCAAATTGTCCTTTGCTGGTGCCCCCTTAGGCTTGCCAGACCCTTGACCCTCACCCATTATAGGCTTAAACGGGTCAAGTTCAATTCGAGAGGATACATTTCTTTATGTCCATGCGAGAAAACGCAATGTTTCACTCGTAAACATAAGGCATATGTACCCTAGAGGTTATTTGCTAAAGCCCATGCGGAGAAAAGCAATTTTTCTCACGTAAGCGTAGCGTTCACCTCTACCTAACGGGACAGAGCACAGTTAGAAGGCTCTAAATATCGAAGAGTTATAGCGACAGTGGGGAAACTCATAATCCTTTGCCTCGATCCATGAAAATCAACAGATTAAAGTGAAGGTCAGAAAACTGAAACATGTAAATCACACGTTAGTACAACTATTTATTCATTAATCAAATTACAAATTAAAATGCAAACAACAATTTAAAACAAACCAGGGATCAAAAACCAAATTAGAATGAATTTATATAACTTTCATATGCAAAGACAATTGACTAATCGATTATCGGCCTGACTCTCTAAAAAAAATCCCCAGCGGAGTCGCCAAGCTGTCGTAACCGTTTTTTTTAAAAGGAAAAGTGGAATTTGAAAACCACGTCATTTTTAATTTATTTCTTTTGATTGATTTTTAATTAAAAAAATAACATGAAACAAACCTCTCATTTCGAAAATTTAGAAATTATTTTACAAATAAAAAAACATGATTCGAAGAGTCGCCACCAATCATTGATTAGGGTGTAATTGGGCACCAAAAAAAACATTGTCATTTTAAATAAAAATTAATTTTAATTAAAACAACAAATTGAAGTCCGCGTTACCAGAAAATGAGTTCGGGAGTCGATTACGTGTAGGGAAGGATTAGCACCCCATAACGCCCTAAATCGGTACCTGATCGATTACTTAATGTCTTTGCAATGAGATTTATAAATTCAACTTTTAATTTGATTTATAATCCCATAAAACATCAGAGGTATTATTTTATACCAATAATAATTTAAAATATCTTCCTAGTTAGTTAAAGAGATATTTAATGTTTCATTGTATACAATAATTTAACCTTAACACATATAATAAATTTAATGATTAAAAAAAATTATAAAGGAAACATTTATTTGGGTCAAATAAATAAAAATGAAACAAATAAAATTATCGAATATAAATATTTATGCGAAAAATCCTCGAAGATATTTCCTAATTATTTAAGGCGTAATTTCGTAAATTATTAGCACAAAATAATATTTTATAATTGAAAAGTATACGTTAAACATAATATATATATATATATTAAGTAAAGAAAACATGCAAAATTTATGGCGTATAAACATTGCACCAACTTTTTAAGGATTATATATGCACGTAAATTATAAGTAAATAAATATTGAAACATGATGAAGTAATCTTACATATAAATTACATTAGATACTAAGTAGTAATCATTACAAAACAATAAAATGAAACGACCATGATATCAAATAATTTATATATATATATATATATATATATATATATATATATATATATATATATATATATATATATATATATATATATATATATATATATATATATAAAAGAACTTGAATAATCACACAATCAATATTATACCAAATATAAGATATAAAAGCTAATATTAAATATAATATACAAACATATAACACAACACACTAAATCCATATTTTAATGTAATTAAAACCTATGCGCATTAACAAGAATATGCTAAAAATATAATGGACTAGAACATAATAATAAAAAATAAAAGAACTACCAACTACTATAAAAGTCTAAAATCAAAGACCAAATTTGTATTGAAAGTAAAAACCAGCGGGCCCTTATTGAATAAGCCAAGTAATTAAAACCCTTGTCTTATATTAGCATAAAAATGGCAGTATCATTCAAAAGATGGAACTAGCATGGAATTATACTTCTAGCCCTTATCACTAAGCCCACAACATCCAGCAATCACAAAGAACAATCTCCGCCTATCCCGCAACTACAACACCCTTAAATTAAGAATTAGACAGCTCGCAGCCCCACCACATAACAGAGTTTTCAACACACAAACACCAGTATACAATAATAGAACGTATCACCTTCCTCCACATTCTAAAAATCTTAAAGCAAAAACTAAACCCAGATTTTTACACACCTAGGACTTGTTAAACTCTCGACATAGCCGACACTCCAAAAAGCCTAAAGTCTTCACAGGTCACCGTACGTCGGTGACCAAATCCACCTCTGATCGTCCTTTCAACCGACTGATGATGCCAAGCGTTTTTTTTTTTTAAATTCCAACGACAGGTATTCACTACTCCCTCGTGTTCCTAATGACGAATTCTCTAATGGTGTGTGATGAAACCGACGAGGCTTCAATTAATGAATCTCCACCCTCAGGTAAATTGAACTTAAACTTTTTTTATTATTTGTATTCTTTACAAAATAAAAATTTTGAAAATAAAAAAATTTCTTTAAAAATAATATCACTGTTAATACTTATTTATTTGCTTCGAATGGTTTATGGTTGAAATTTAGCCTCTAAAATCGTGATCATCGAATGTTGATATGGTTGATATTCTGATTCGATGTTGGCTCTATGGTTCACTGTTACTGCTTTTGACCAGTGCTTATGCTTACTGCTGTCTTTTAAAGATATAAAAATGGAATGAAGCAATATCATATTCATCTTGGAATCATTTCAAATTAATAAAAACAGAAAATAAAATAAAGTAGAAAAATAAATTGAAAACCTTAAGATGTATCTTGCTTGGTATTGATTCCGTCGAAGAGAATGAAAATTTTTTACAAATTTCTCTTATCTAGAAAATTCCCCTCATCAGTGTTCTTTTTTTCTGTTCTTGATTGCTTCCCCCTCCTTTTTCCCCGTTGAAAGTTCCCCTATTTATAATTGTTTCGAATCCACCTTTTCCTTTGATTAGTGCTGAAGCAGGTATCCCTAATCCCGTAATTTTTGGGATTTTTTCTTTATTTCAAAGGTTTAGGTAAACTTTTAATCTTTTGTTGACCTTGATTTTGATCCACTCACATTTGCTGAGATGGCCAGATGATGACAGCTTCTAGAGGCATTTGGTGGTGGCTCTATGTTGGCTTGGCAGTTCGGCGAAAATGATTCTGAATGGTTATGTAATTGGACTGGCCTACAAAATATGTAAATTATTAAATTATTAGCATTAATAATAATAATATAATAAATATATATATATTTTTAATCCCGATCAAAAACGGGTGTCTACAATATTTAAAATTGATTTTGTCTTGATCTTGATTATTTTCTTTGTAAAATTTATCTCGAATTGAAATTTAAAAAATAACTTTATTACATCAACGAGGTTAAAACTTATCAAATTTAAATAATATAATCATTCTTAAATAACAATTTGATATGGAACAATATAATTTACTCTATTAACTAACAAAAATATAGTTAAGATGCTATCAATCATGTTAGCATAGGAACAAATTATTCATACTTATTATGATTTCTACCATGAAAAATATAATTTATATTTTAAGTTTTATAATATGATATTTAAAAGATTAATTCAACAAGTTGTACGTTTTCAGATAATAGTTCTATTAAAGACATAGGAAGAGAGAAATTTACAAACCGAAGACAGAGAGAGATTAATTAAAGTTATGATTTAGAGTGATTATAATTTATTTATTAATATATGTTGGGTTGGCTTTTAGTGAGGATCCGTAGGGGCAACGCTGTTCACTCTTAATTGACAAAACATAAGCAAAATCTACGAAGCTAAGGCACCATGGTTGGCCACTACCCTCAATTTTCAACCCTTTTTTTACGTAAATTCATACCCTTCATTATTGACCGCTTGCCACCGCCACTGGGCGGCGCTCATATATTCCCGGCCTTATGTTTTGTTCTTTCTTCCCTTTACCACTACCATAACCCTAATTCACCCAATGTAACTCTAACCTAAAATGATCGCTCTTAGTTTGTAAGAATAATTATTTTAATATAAATTATCACTTAATCTAATAAAATGAAATAGTATTTTTAAATAAAATTTGATATTATATAGTGAATAAATTTTGATAATAATAAAAAGGTTAAGTTTTGACATGATTGATGGATCGACAGATAATTGATAAAACATTGAATAGATGTTCCTAATGTTGAGAATCGTATGGAATGTGTGTCAAGCTTCTTACATGCTAATGGTAAATTGACCATTGATATGGTTTAAGAAATTATTATGATAACTGAGAATATAACAATGAGAAAATCGAAAAGGATCGAAAATATGAACATTAAGATTTAAGTGAAAAATATTAAAATGAACAAATTAATCATGAATAGAGAAAAGAAATTCATTATAATATCGAAATTAAAAGGTTTTTGGTTACAGGGTTTCTTTTAAAATTCTAAGCATGTATCTTATAATAAAACTAATCCTTACTATTTATTTATTATAAGGTTAATTACTTGATGAGAAAGAAATCTAATATTACAAGGGGTATTCTTTAATACGAATTCCTACTTTCGGTCAAAAGTTAATGAAAGAATTGAATGTACAACAAGGTTCGTATTGCAGGGATTACGCTCCCGCACCCATGACCCAACCTTGGGGGATTATTGGTGGACTTCGACCACAGAGTATATGCATCCACTACAAATCTCTTTTTTTCTAATTTATTTTTTTCATCAAGCAGGTCACACCATGATTATTTTGAATTAGATCGAAATAAATTTCGTATCACAAGGTCTCAATCATATATTATTCCAATTCAGGATATGTGTTCTTTGAGAATACATATAATCAGGTAATTTTTAATGAGACACACAAATAGACTTAGGTGTATGATTTACATCTTCATAGTAAAGTCATATTGCCGAACAAAAAAATTGAATTATTGTTTTTCATGAATATAAAAATAAATAAAATTGTATTATATTAAATAACATTTTTATATTGATCTTATCTTATATTGATATCATGTTATTTATTTTTTATTTATAAGTTTTTAATATTAATATTGATGAATAACAAGATAAATTATGAGGTATTTGCGAGGGACTGCGCATAGCTCGATAGGTAAAATTGTAGAATGTAATCCTTGAACTCGAAGAGTCATTTGTTGTGACCTTTCTTACTAAGTCGTGTGGTTCTAATGGTCCTTCTGGGACTTTGCTTAATGATCGTTTGATTTAACCGATGACTCGGATACACCACATCCATGAGAGAAGGAAATCAATGTGCCAATTATGCTTACTTGACGCAAAGCTTTGAATGAGGTTGTGTGCTCTTAGAGCCACCTCCTCCTAGCATTATTTAACGGGTTAAATTCACTTATATCATGTAAAATTCTTTTAGTTTAATATAAATTTATGATTGTTTGATGAGTGAAAATGGATGACTGAGATTAACTCGTTTCTTTTTTCTAATGAACATACCATTAAACTAAAAGAATTTTGCATTATGTAACAAGATTGCATTCCATCTCTTATTCAATTATTATAAGTTGATGCCAGTGATATTGATATAATTATAATTCAAGTTCATGCAATTATATTTATAAAGTGTATGTATAATGTCAATTGATTACAAAATTTTAAATAATTATTTAAATTATTAAAATATTATATTAAAATCATATTTTTATCATTTAAATGATACTGCATTATAATTCATAAAGATATATAATTATTAATTTATACAAAATATACTATCCAATGAGAAATTCAAACATCATTTGCTAAAACTCATAAATTTTGGCCTAGGATTTATGTGAAACAATATCATGAATCATGAGTATCCCAACTCTCAATTGATCGTAATAAGCTATTTTTCTTGTATATAATATTTTTCTAAATTAGAGATACCAAAAAATTAAATATTAATATAGATTTATTTTAAATTAATACTATACATTATTTATTTATTTGGAAAAATAAGATTCAACCCTAACCCTTATGAGTAAAGGATCATCCACCAATCAATTGAATTATTCAAATTTAAAGATGTTAAATAATATTTATTTAATATAATGATAAGATATATTATACTTTTAAAAAGTGAATATAAGAGCCTAGAAGCTTGCATTCGTTAACTTACCAAAAAAAGAAAAAGAAGAGAATATAAGTTTGTTTTTTTAATTGACAATGTTAAAAGGACATGGATAAATTTTAAACATAAATTCTAAAATTTAAAGAAATAAAAAATGATTATCATTTGCGTTTTGAAATATGTATTTAAATTTTATTTATACTCCAAATTGCAAGTGCATATGCACAATTATATCCCATGTGTGAACTTTGGTCATTTTTGTTGACAAAAAGGGGTAAACTACAAGTTTAGTACTCAAATATTTTTTGTTTCAAAATCATACCAATGTTTCATTTTAGTTTTACTTTGGTAGTTCATCATTAAAAAATTAACAGAGTTGCTGACGTGATTTATTTTTTAATTTTTTCAACAATAATGTGGCATTACCATATGAACGTTAGCATCACTGTTAATTTTTTAACAGTATGTGACCAAAATGAAATCAAAACGTAACGTTAAGTATGATTTTAAAATAAAAAATAGTTGAATGATTAAACTGAAATAAAAGTGATAATTAAGATATAAGACGTGTTGTTTACTCAAAAAAAATTATATTAGGCAACCCTAAGAGGATGGAGAAGGTCGGTATAGGTAGGTCAAAAGTGACATACCCTGTATAAGGGTAAGTGGTAATTCTGAGTCTAAGAAGAGGGCTGAAAGAAAAGGGCACTTGTGGGGGGAGCATGAATGATTAAAACAAGTAGATTACCGAGAGCATTTATTTTTACAGTGGAGCAATTAGCAGGCTTTTCCATTAATTTAATACCAAATATACCATGTGTTTTACCCTCTTTGATTCCTTTCTTGACGGTCAAACTTACACTATTGCATATTTTTGCACCATTCGAGATCAAACCCCCCTCTCTTCAACACTTTATTCATTTATTTATTGTCCTTGTCTCCACCCCAATTATCATTTTCATTTACACTGTATTTATATACTCATATTATACTTGTAGTGTATGTATGTGTGTAATATTTCACAATGATCATCGTATGTGGAATTATGTTGAAACTAGCCGGTGGCAATGCATGTTGAGTTCACATAATTTGATGGATTGAATATTAGGATAAACTGCGTATTTAGTTACTCATTTATTCTCGTAATTTGTTTTAGTAACATATTTAGTTTTTTAAAATTATATCTAACGTTACGTTACGTTTGGTTTTGTTTTATTCACCCGTCGTTAAGAAATGAACGATAATACTAACGTGTCACTATCAAATAATGTCACCATTGAAAAAAATAAAATAAAAATTATCAAGTCATTATTTATGTTTATTTTTTAACGATAAATGATCAAAGTGAAACAAAAATACAACACTAAATACGATTTAAAAAATGATTGGATGATCAAAACGAAACCCATAAATACATAGATGATTGGATACCCTAAATATTATTGCTGAAAAAAAGTTTTGTAGTTATGGTATAGTTGACTGCAAGAGCATTGAAACTAGCGAGGGAGTTTCCATTTGGATCCTTGAAACATTAGATTTTCATCCAACCTGTCCCTGAAAACTGAAAAAAAAGAAGTGAAATTTCGATAATGAAATGGAACTCAAAATAAGACCCGGAAGACGAGGGTTAGTGTCGTGTGATAAGGGTGCAAAGTGCAAACGATTCTCTATATTATTATTTAAAAAAAAAGAATAAACACAAGATTCTCCTCTCCTCTCCTTTTATTTTTCAGTTTGCATTTCTAATATTTCCTTTTTCTTTTCCAGGAAAAAAATGTCAGACATGCATGAATTATTGTTATGTGAAGTGCAGAGAGAGAGAGAGAGAGAGACTCCCGTTTGTAGCGGGGGAGCAGCTTGAGTCTGATGATTAGGGGGTTGAGGATAATAGTAAAGTAATTTAATGGCATGGATGGAATGTGAAAACGTTATGGGGTTTCGTTGGCAAACTCTGATGGCCGCTCTGCACTCTCCTGCAATCTGCTCATCAATAAAAAATAAACTCTTTACATCACCTATATTCGATCTGATTCAACTCCAAACTTAATCGAAATCATTACGAAAACTCGCATTAATATATATTTATACCTATAAATTCTTACCCAGACAGAGCAATAGTGATGAAAAGAGGTTGGTGGTGGGCAGATTTCATCGACAATGAGATTAGGTGTGTACAAATGGGGTTGAATAAATGGGTGTGGAGAGGGGCTGCGCCTGGGGTTTTCTCCCACTTTGTCAGACACATATATTTATATATATCATCTTCCGCAACAGGTGTTTCACAGCAAATAAAAGAGGAACAAAACAAAGTACTCTTTCAATATATACTATACTATATATAATTAGTAAATATCTGAACGTACACACATGTATGTATAACAAAGTATTGGATTTATTCATCTCTTTCTAGACCCAGTTTTATCATATTTTAATTATTGACGGTCCAAATAATAATAAAAATAAATATGTACTACAGACATAGTTGTTAAAATTTGAAACTCTTAAAAAAATATTATTTTTTAACCATTTATATCGTTTAATAGATTGTTTTTAAGATAAGCTCAACTTTTAACTTTACATCATTATAAGAAGATAAGCTCAACTTGCGTGATTGTTCCTAAGATAAACCTCTTCCTATCATCATTCTTTTTATTTTCCCATAAATATATAAAGTCGGTATGCAATAGTCCTTTTAAGGATCTAGTATGAGATTTTGAATTTATACGAATAATTACTCTTCAATATCATATAACATTGATAATACCTTAATAATGCATTAAATATTATTGGCTTCATGAGAGAGAAATGTTTCACTATATATTCCAGTTTTTGGTTTGGAAGAAGATGAATTTCTCTTCAATGTTTTTGACCTCTTCTCTTCTCTCTTTTTCTTCTGCACTTTTGCCTCTTGTACTACTTTCATGCATGAGTTGATTTCCACATCTCCCCCTTTACTTTCACCACTACCATTGCATCTATAACAACACTAAATCTTTCAAGTTTTTCAAGTTCAGTGTTTATGGCTTCCATGAACAACTGGTTGGCGTTTTCTTTGTCACCTCAAGAACTCCCGTCTCAATCCGTCGATCATCATGACCATCAAACCACCGACCCTCGCCTCGGTTTCAATTGCGATGAAATCGACCGTTCCGATGTGCCCAGTGGCGAGTGTTTCAATCTCACCTCGGCTCCTTCTCTTAATCTTCCTTCCCCATTTGGCATACTTGAAGCATTCAATAGAAACAATCAACCCCAAGGTCTATTTTAGTTAATACTTGATATTATAACATTCAAAACCCTGATCATTCATTTCTGTTCTTAAATATTTTAAAAAATGTTGTTTTTTTGTTGTTGTTGCAGATTGGAATATGAAGGGTTTAGGTATGAACTCAGATGGAAACTACAAGACAAGCTCAGAGATTTCGATGTTCATGGGCAGTAGTTCATGCAATAGCCAAAACCAAGAACCAAAGCTCGAGAACTTCCTCGGCAACAACTCTTTCTCCGGTCATCAACAGAACAATCTCCATGGTTGCAACACTTTGTACACCACCACCACCACCGGTGAATACTTGTTCCCCAACTGTTCTTTACAGCTCCCGTCACAAGAGACGACAACAACAAATGCAAGAACAACCAACGGCGAAGACGACAGTAACACCAATATCAATGCCGGTGATAATAGCGGTAGTAGCTCCATCGGTTTATCCATGATCAAGACTTGGTTAAGGAACCAACCGGCACAGACTCAAGCGGAGGCCAAAAACAATGGCGGTGCTTCTCAATCATTGTCTCTTTCCATGAGCACCGGTTCACAAACGGGCTCCCCTTTGCCCCTCCTTGCCACAACAAGCGCCGGCGGTGCGAGCTGTGGAGAGAGCTCTTCCTCAGATAACAACAAGCAGCAGCAAAAGACACCGACATGTATGGATATTGCCCCAAACGGTGCAAGTGAAGCGACGCCAAGGAAATCTATCGACACTTTTGGCCAAAGAACTTCCATATACCGTGGTGTAACAAGGTTTTTATTTTATAAGCATCAAAGCTTTAAAAAAATCTCTTTCTTTCCCTGTACAATACATAATACTATAAGATTTGCTTCTGGTTTTTACAGGCATAGGTGGACTGGTAGATATGAAGCTCATTTGTGGGATAACAGTTGTAGAAGAGAAGGGCAAACAAGGAAAGGAAGGCAAGGTATAGTTTTCTTGAACTAAATATACACTCAATTAAGGCACTTGAATTTCGTTTTACTGACTCTTGATTCCATTTTCTGCAATTTCATATGATCACCGTCGGCCTTCCTCGAAACACTTGCAGTATATTTGGGTAGGTGCAATACGATTAATGCTCTCATGGGTTATCTTTAGTTTGTTGAAGTTTCTTTATTAATTTTTTTAAAAAAATTGGCCTATTCATACAGGAGGGTATGACAAAGAAGAAAAGGCAGCTAGGGCTTATGATTTAGCAGCACTTAAGTACTGGGGAACCACAACAACAACAAATTTTCCTGTAAGTTTCCACTTCATTTTGTTCCCCAAACTTATTTTTTATGCGTTAATTGCACTCTTCTTTGTACAGTTCGATTCAATCCCCCTCGGGAAAGTGGATTCCTGTTAATCTGCCTCATGTTCTTACTGCTATCGACATGCAGTTTTTACCTTTTTTGTTTGTTAACACCTTCATTTTTTTCCCTTTTGAACGACAGATTAGCAATTATGAGAAAGAGTTGGAAGAAATGAAACACATGACCAGGCAAGAATATGTTGCATCCCTCAGAAGGTACTACATATATACACATATATATATATGTATGCAAATCGTTTGTTGGATCGAATTAAATTTCCAGAAATATTTGATTTATATGTTTTCTTTATGCAGGAAGAGTAGTGGATTTTCTCGAGGTGCATCCATCTATAGAGGAGTCACAAGGTAATACCAATAGTTTTTCGTATTCCTTTTCATGGTTTAACCAAACCAAGATTGTTAAAATAATTTTGAGTTGTAAACAGGCACCACCAACATGGAAGATGGCAAGCAAGGATCGGAAGAGTTGCTGGAAACAAAGACCTTTACTTGGGAACTTTCGGTGAGTCTCGTATATCGAAATTTGAAACCCGAACTTACTAAACGTTATCTCATAAAAATGATTACTTGAACTTAATGTAGGTACGCAAGAAGAGGCAGCAGAAGCCTATGACATTGCGGCCATAAAATTCCGGGGACTGAATGCTGTAACCAACTTCGATATGAGTAGATACGATGTCAAGAGCATACTTGAAAGCAGCACGTTGCCGATCGGTGGAAATGCGAAGCGATTGAAAGACGTTGAGCACGCTGAAATGGCTTTAGGTTTACAGAGGACAAATGGTGCAGATAGCATGATAAATACTACTCACTTATCTGATGGAATCAACAATTATGGCGCGGCGGCATCGCACCATGGTTGGCCTGCCATTGCATTTCAACAAGCTCAGCCTTTCAGCATGCACTACCCTTACGGGCAACGAGTTTGGTGCAAGCAAGAGCTCGATTCTGATGCCAATCACACATTCCAGGATCTTCATCAACTACAACTAGGAAGCACACACCACAACTTTTTTCAGCCTTCTGTTTTGCACAATCTAATGGCAATGGACTCATCTTCGATGGAGCATAGCTCCGGTTCGAACTCTAACTCGGTCATCTACGGAAATGGTGGTACCGGCGATGATGGTCCTAATGGTAGCTACCAAGGAGTTGGATACACAACCGGAGGTGGTTATATGATCCCCTTGGGCACAGTTGTAGCCAGTGGCAATGACAGTAACCAAAATCAAAGCAATGGTTTGGGAGCTGACAATGAAGTGAAAGCCGTTGGTTACGAAAACATGTATGCGTCGACTGATCCAAATTATCATTCGAGAAACATGTACTACATTTCGCAGCAATCACCGACGACAAGTGGCGTGACTGCCTCAGCATGCAATGACTGGGTGCCTACTGCAGTTCCCACCATTGCACAAAGGTCAAGCAACATGGTGGTTTGCCATGGAACCCCAACTTTCACATGGAACGACACATAAAAAAGGATTAAGCTTTGATTTGCTTTCCAGTTAACTAACTGATTAGGAACAGATAATAGGCCCTTTTTGGCTGACAACATTTTTGTTTTTGTTAAATCTTCTAGCACTGCAGCATGACAGTTCTAGAATTAAGGGTCCAAAAGCTGAAGTCCGGCGATAGCATTTGATTTGAAACTTGATTTCGTCAAATGCTATGATTTTGGGAACTTCAGCTAAAGATTATATACGTTGGATCCTCGGATTGTTTAATTATTGCTGCCTGGCTTTGTAATTTTGAATTAACTTACTCATCAATCTTATGATACAAAGAATGGGATTTTCCTTCACTTTTGTGTATATTTTCATTCAATAATTCATGTGTTCTAATTAACTCTTAATACGTACTATGTTCTTATATTTGAGATGAAAAGAGACTCTAAAAGAAAAAAATAGAGTACTCTTAGCTTGACCAACCGATTAAATATGATCACATAAAAATTAAATTTTAAACTATGTCACTTGTCTATGGTTATTAGAACTAAAAGTTATTTTAATGAAATATATAAATTATTAAATATTAAATTAAAATAATCAATAAATTTAGTCATCAATGTTTTGTATAGTGTATAAATTATGTGTTATTTTTGAAAAAAATATGATTAAATTGATATAATGTATTATAAAAGTTAAATTTATATAAAATTAATTAAAAATATTAAAGTTGCGACTAATTATTTTTAATTGTCCATTTCCAAAATTGACAGATATTAAATTACCCATTTTTCTTTTACAAAAAAAAAACCAATTTTATTTAAGAGTAGAACTGTAGAAGTATACTTGAGCTGGATTTAGAGCAGACCTATACATGAGATTAACACACCCATATTGTTTTAATTTTTTGAAAATATTTATTTTATTTTATTTTAAATTTAATATTTAATACTTTTATATATTATTAGTTTTATTAAAATCATTATTTTAATGCTTATATTAAAATTATAATATTATATATTTAATTTTTACATGATATAAATATATATTTATTAAAATAACAAATAAATATATTATAAATATAAAAAATAAATCAAATCGAATTCAACTCTCAATAATAAAATAAAAAATTTAATCATATTTTAAACTAGTTTATTTTTTGTTTAAGCCCATTTCAAGGCCTAACACTTTTGCCCAAAATCTCCTAAATTTCTGACTGGCCTTAAATATGTCTATTTGATGGGGACTAATTTGCACAATTTCAAAATTAAGAGTATCTAAGAAGTTTTTTAATACATAAACCCTACTTAATTTATTTATTTGCAGCCCTCCCTTCCAAGCTCACCACTATTTCTACTCCGTGTTGGTGTTTGCCGCGCGATTCTTCAAGATTTAGCGCGATCTTCCTTGAGTTTTTAGAGGTAAGAAATTACTGTTTCAATCTATTTTTTTTGTTTAAATTTTCAGTGTTAAGAGGTTCGCTTTAAACTCTGGTTTTAGTGTTTTCGATTGATCATTCTTTAATATCATCTGAGATTACTTTTATCATATTGTTTTTGCTAAGTTGCAAGACCTCCATTGACGCTTCTAAGTTTTGTTTCCTCTTTCGAGATTAATTTTGTTTCATTTTACTTGAAATTATATATGAATTAAAGTCGCAAACAACAAACTGGGAATGTGATGAAGTCGTTTCGTACGGGATATGAATCTATCTTCCCCTTTTGGGGATTATGAATATTTGGAATATTTGATGTTTCAGGCTGATCTGAAACTTATTGCCTAATGCTCCATTTTAAGGTTTTTATGGTGTAACCTGTTAATCATGATTGAACTTCGCTTTTTAGTTTTAGTTTTGATTTTGATTTCATTTTTCTTTTTAGGAAATACGTTTTTACTTAGTAATTGAGTATTTAAGGGGCTCAGTGTTCATCAGCATCAGCTCTAGATATAGTATTCAACATTTTAGCAGCTTTTGTGTAGTCCAAATTCTCGAATATTATTGAATGAATTACTTGTTTCTTCTTACAATGTAACAGGGTTTCCCTAATACGAGGAGATTCCAGGAAAAAAGTAAACAGTTCTTTAATGGCGCCTAGAGTTTCACTGAAGAGCAAAGGTAAGGGTGGAAAGGGATCTAAGGGTTCGGATGAAAAATCAAGTGCACAATGCTTTAAAGAGTGGAGCACATGGGCTATTAAAAAGGCCAAAGTGGTAACTCACTATGGCTTCATTCCTCTGGTGATCATCATTGGCATGAACTCTGAACCCAAGCCCCAACTTTATCAACTCCTTAGCCCCGTCTGAATCGCTTAACCGGCCAGGTCTTAGTTTCTCTCTATGTGACAGACTATTTGTCGAAAATACATGGTAATGACTACTAAGTTTAGGTACTTGGTGTTTTTATATGATGTCTTTGTTTTCTATAAGCTTATGGATTAATAATCATGAATGGTACATTTGACGCAAATCCTAATCATACTTTTTTATCCATAAGGTTGAGATGGAGTTCACTTTGATTCCTTCATTTGAAATACTCCATGTTTTGTTTTGCTTCCCACCTTCATGAATGTGCATCTAACTTTGATAGCCATTAAACACGTGGTTTTTCTTTTATTTTTTTAACTTGGCTTTTTCAATTTTAGGGATGAGTTTATCTTTATAAATGTATGTGCAAAGGATTTGCCCTTTTCTATATGGCATCGGCATTCACTTTTAGATTCTTCTCTATTGATACCATGCCTCCTTTGCCTTGAGATGTTGAAGTCAAGTGAGCTTGATTTGGCTATGATAGAGGGTTGGGATTAATTCCCTTCACTGCTAACTACATGGTTTTGTTGGAAATTAAATTTGATGCTGGTAATGTCTTTTAGATGGTTAGAGAACTTTAGTTTTAGATTATTACTTAGCATTGCTTCTTTTTATTTTATTTAATCTTAAGGATCATTTTGTGTTATGTTTTTAAAGTTTGAACAAATGTCAATTTGATCAAAACAAAATTTTAGGGATTAATTTGATCAAATTTATCATGTTTAAGAGTAAATTTGATGGGGGGAAATTTAGTGGATAATTTGATCAAATGTATCAAGTTCAGGAGTGATTTTATTTGAAGTTTAATTTAAAACTAATGATAAAAAATATATAGTTGAAGGTGAAAATGAGTAGATAAACAATAAACATTAGAATAAATACACTCATAATTTTAGTTCTCAAGTAGTGGTTAAGACTTGTGTTAGATTGAAGAATTTCTAATTAAGTATAAATCTCTAACATGAGATTTTAAGTATAAAAGATGTTTTATTGGGTGGTAATAGAGTGGGATAAGCGAATATTGTTAAATTTATTATTGTTTTATAACTAGTACGCTTTGCATTATTATTTATTTCCTTATACTATATTTGTGTGTGTGTTTTTTTAAATATTATCAATTTTATGAATGTTGGATATATCTATTTTTGTTTTGGTGTTTTTCCCGAAAAATCACCGGTGACCGGTATATTTATCGATCTAACACTGGTCAGATTATATTTTTCGATCTAACACCCATAGCAGTAAAGTGCGCCCCCTGCTCCGCGTTATATGCTGATTTGGCGCCACGTGGGGTAAGGCGCCCCCCTGAAGCGCGTCTTATGTTGACATGGATACACGTGGATAAAACGCGGGGTAGGTGTGTAATTACACCTAAGGCGCGGGTTAAGGGCCGCGCCTTTCTTGTGAATCTGACACGCGTCAGGAAGGCGTGCCCCCTGCGGTGCGCCTTAAGTGTAATTACACAACTACCCCGACTTCAATACCCCCAAACCTCCCTATAAATATCTCTATCCTCAATCACTTTCATCACACCAAATTCTCTCAACTTCTCTTAAGTACTCTTATAATCTCTTCTAAGGTATATTTTATTATATTTTTAATATTTTGTATTTAATTTATTTAATATTTTACTTATTTAATTTTTTTTCAGATATAAAATGACAGACGATCTACTTCGTTTGGATGCAAATCATATATCTCGACATTTTGCTAATATAGTAACATTTTAACGGTTTAATTTAATTTTAATTATTAGTAATAATTTGTTGATTTATTTAATGCATGATTATTAGATTAAGAATTAATTTTTGTAATTATTTAATTTTAGGAGAATGACCGTGTATTAGATCCTTTTATTAGGAATCTTAAGTTAGTGATACATAGTCGTGTCTTGCCGTATTTAGTAGAGGCTGGATTCAGTTACATAGGTAGATATCAGGGTCACTGTAAGATAGAGCCATACATGATTTCTGCCTTAGTAGAGCGGTGGAGGTCGGAGATCCACACATTCTATCTTCCGTGCGGAGAGTGCACAATTACACTTGAGGATGTTTCTATGCACCTGGGGCTTCCGGTGGATGGAGATGTGATATCGGGGATCGCGCATGGTTCCTGGACTGCTTTGTGTCGGGATAATCTAGGACGTGTATCGGAAAATTTTAACGGTGGTCAGATACCGTTAAATTGGTTAGATGTCAATTTTCGTGATTTGAGCGAGGACGCGTCTGAGGATGAAGTTAAAATGTATGCACGAGTATGCATACTGCATCTGATAGGAGGATTGTTAATGCCGGACAAATCGTGCAACCAAGTTCACTGCATGTGGTTGCGACACCTTGGCGACTTTCATCTGGCCAGATTACTCAGTTGGGGCTCGGTAGTTTTGGCTTTCCTGTATAGAGAGATGTGTCGAGCCACTGACTACAGGCGTAATGCTATCGACGAATGTCTCATGCTGCTGCAGTTTTGGGTATAGTATCGATTGTCCTTTTTATGTCTCGTTGTCAAGAACCCATTCGCATTTCCACTACTATTAAGGTAATTGTAAAACTGATATCATATATTAATCATTTTATACAACGTATAATAATTTTTCTCTCTCGAATAGGTGGTTTACTGATAGGAAAATCATCAAGAGCTACTTGATGATTTAGAAAAAATTAGGGTGCTAATCGATCAGCATGTTGCACACAAATATGAATTTTAATGTTTAAAAATCGATTTTAGATTATAGTTATATAATTAGATTATTATTTTGATAAAAATTATATATATTTGTTTTAGTTTGAATGTGTGTCATATTCTACTGATGATGTGAGGGCGGTGATCCCACCTGAGTTGAGGGGCTCATCAGATGTTTAGATGGTGATGATCCCCTTGATCTATTATGCGACCGTCGAGTGGCACTCCACTGATCGCGTGCTCCGGCAATTTGGTTGTTTTCAACCAATTCCGAAAGCACCTTGTAATATGGACGAGTTGCATAGCACAGATAGACGCGGCAAGACAGATATAGATTGACTGGTGAGATATCATGCGTGGGTCGTGTTGTGGGAACATTGACGTCTTCCCCGTAGAGAGCTCATTTTACTTGACCTCTTGATAGTTGCTGACGGTTATTACGAGTGGTTCAACAGTAATAGGAAACCGTTTCTGCTTTCCGATGATGCACGAGGGCAGACATTTTTGTGACGTCGACAGAGACGTTCACCGAAACAGCACCATCGTCCCCCGACTCGTGGACGGAGGGCATGTGTTTTCGGTTTATTCTCAGCTGTACCAGTAGGACCTTCACAGCAGCCACCGCAGCCATATATGATGCCGCCATCGCCTTTCTATTACTAGATGTCGTCGCCACCATTCCCTTACCCGATGTCGCCGCCGCCACCATCACTTGGTTTTATGACTCCGCCGCCGTCACCGTCATAGATGACCTTTATGGGTCTATGTTTGCAGATCTGACTTTGGGTTCATATGCTGGATATGTGACGGGTTCAACCTCATCACTCATGGTCGCAGCACAGACACCTCATGTACAGTTTTCACACTCAGCGATGTCTGGGTTTTATAAGTTTTCCCAGTTTTCGCAGGCCGGTGGGATAGTCAGTCATATACCTCCAAGGTATTTATTCTATGGAGGTGATTCATCGTCATCAGTTCTTCATGTACTTACTCAGAACGACGATGACTATGGTGATGATGATGACAGCGAGGAGTCACAACCAGTGATACGAAGAAATCCTCCTTGAGACAGACAACCATCGCCATGCGGAACACATTCGCGTCGCAGTCATCGATAGATTTTATTTTTTTATTATATTTGTATTTAGTTTATTGGACTTTTTAATTGTAATTTTTTATTATTTCTAATTTAATACTTATTTTATTTTGTTAAATTTGTTGGACTTTTTAATTGTTACAGACATTCCAAACGAAAATATATAGTCTTTACCAAAGCCGCTACTGGTAAGTGACGTGCACCCTTTAAGGTCGAATTAATTGCCTCTGACAAGTTGGTCGTCATGTGTTCATATCGATATCCACCATCATATGCGTTCGTCCACATTTCTTTATCGATGAGGCTGATGTAATCATATCCTTCCTCGTTCTTCGCCTGTAAATCTTGAAGCATTGATTCAAACATTTGAGAAAGTAGTTCGTAACCTGATCAAAAAATGTATAACTTACTAACTTGCTTTCTTTGCAAAATTAAAACGATCAAAAAGAAAATACACTACATCAGTTTCACTTACCCATGCGCACAATTAATTGACGTTCATCATTCTTCTTGTACCTTCCATGGTAGTTCGCAACAATGTGTCGGAAACAATACCTATGTTGGACAAAGGGTGGTTGCCACATTGGACCCAAATACTCCATTGCTGCTTTGATCCCAGCTCCGCGATCAGAAATGGCACAGATGTTTTCCCTCATGATAACATATGCACGTAAATTTCGGAGGAAAAAAGCCAAGAATATGTATATTCTCATTCGACAAGAGCAAAAGCAACTGGAAGAATGTTGTGATTGCCATATTTGACAATTGTCAATAATAAAACTTGCTTGTATTTTTCATACAAAAAAATCCAGTCGATCTGGACCACAGGCTTGCAGTATTTGACAACATTAACGCACTATGGGTAAGTCCAAAAAACCCAGTAGAATTGGCATCGATCGCGGAGAATTCGATCATTATGGTATGCATAGGAGGTTTCGAAGTATACAATTATCCCAGGATTCAACCTCTGCACCAGCCTAAACCAGCCTGGAAGTTCGTTATAAGATGCATCCCATTCGCCATTAAGTTTGACAATGACATTTTGTTTTGCCAACCAAGCTTTTTTATAGGAGACAGTATACCCATACTGCGATTGTATAGCTGAAATCAACACATCAACATCTATATGAGAGCTTGCTTTTACCATGGGTATGATGGCTTGACATATCACTTCAAAGTCCGAGTTGGGATGATCTTGGTTGACCCCTACAGCACAACACGTGTGAGGATCGTTGTATACTGTTAGTTCCCATATGTTGTTTTTCCTCTTCCTTTTCGATACGCGAACCATCAATTGCATCCGTTTTCTCGTCGGGCACAGTAACATATATATTTTTCGGTCGTGGATCGGTTGACTTTGGACTGAACATAATTACGGATATTGTAATTTTTTATAGCAATCACCCCTTCTTCTTTGCTTGAAAACTCCATGCCTAAAGATAACTCACCATTATTTATTGATGAGTAATATCCATAGTCACCGAGATGAGGCATATCCGCAAATTCTGGTCCGTACATTGCACCATAATAAGCTTCATACATGTGTGCATGAGGGTCAGTTTGTGCCACATTTCCTGGAACTTCATCATTATCGGAGTTGAATTGCGGTGATTTTGGGTGAATGAATAGTCCAGTCTCAGTACCATCCGCACCAGGCTCACGAAGCGGTTCTTCTGGTAGAGATGATGGTTCTTCCATGCACTCCACATTTAGGTCGAAAAACCTACTACTTGCACGTATTCCTCTTGAACTAGAAGGCATATCGACATTGAGATCGAAAAAGCTCGCAGTCGAATGCCTCCCCCTATAGCTTAAAGCCATAATGTCAAATGGAATTGCATAGATGGTTGCGTCGATGACATATACATATTAAGGTCAAACGGATTTGCAGATGAATGTCTTCCCCTTGAACTGGACGCGATGTTGCCATACGGATTGTTCGTCGACCCACCTTGGTACATATCGTAAGGAGTTACGGATGAATGTCTCCCCATTATGGCATTAAAATCGTTACACATTACTGTCGTCGGGCTGTCAACTTGTTCAACCAGCCCATAGTGGGAGCTTAATGATTGATCCCGAATGACACGCACTTGAATAAAATTTGCATAAATCTAAATATCGGCGTCTGAATAATTACTTTGAGCTTCAACCATCATTTCAACATCATCATTGTTCAAAAGTTCGAATGCTGTATAAGTTAATGACAACAATGATGTTGGAAATCTGTACTGCAACGACAACATTCTTCTACTACTTCGAACATGAATCTTCCTTGAAATCTTCGTTATCAGCTCCTCAAGAGTTATGTTTCTCTTCAATGATATTTTAACACGCTCATTTGATATGAAAACGTCAGTTTCATCTTCTCGAATTTCATCATCATAATAAACAATAGTTGAAAGTCGCGCCATTCTTTGAATTTAAAAGTGCGGTAATATTATATTTGCAAAAAAAAAAATAACTGAAACAATGCTGATTAAATAAATAATATATGAACGAAAATATAACAGAATAAATTTTTTACACATAAACGTAAATAATTTAAATAATATAATTTTATATTATTACATGTACTGAAAAACTATTTCGACGTATATTCCCGCTTTCTAATTTTACAAACACATAAATTAATTGACAACAATTAGTATAATATTTTTTCAAATAATCATAATAAACAATAAATATAATAAAAGAATTTATCACAAAATTACCTTATAACGAAAAATCGAATGAACTTCTGAATAAAATATGAGAAAATTGTCAGAATTATTGACTCGTTGAAGGAATTGTTGTATTAATTTATAAGTTGAGAGGAGAGATGTGAGGAACTTAATCGCGGAGAAGGGTATTTATAGCCGGGAAAAGTTACAATGTGTGGTACCTGCATCGCGCCTTATATAATTATATCAGTTAAAGGTATGACTAGGCCCCTGCCCCGTGCTATATATAAATCAGAATTAAAGGTAAGACGCGGCCCTTGCCCCACGCTATACCCTTACGTGGCGTAAGGCGCGCCCCAGGGGCCGCGCTTTACAGACGTGTATCCATGTCAGCATAAGGCGCGCTTTAGGGGGCGCGCCTTACCCCACGTGGCGCCAAATCAACATATAGCGCGGTGCAGGGGGCGCTTTACTGCTAAGGGTGTTAGATCGAGAAATATAGTCTGACCGGTGTTAGATCGGTAAATATACCGGTCACCGGTGATTTTTCGAGAAAAACGCCTTTTGTTCTATCTCGTCTCGTTTTTATTTGATTATTAATAGTTATTTTTAATTTTTAAAAGCAAATAAATATATATAAATTACTTTTTAAAAAATATATTTAAACACGATTAGCTATTTTTATAAGGTCTAATAAAAAATATAAAGCGTAAAAGAATTTATTTTTTTGTATAGTATATTTTTAGTATTTCAATAATTATGTATGTATAGAAGAAAAGTAGTAATGGTATACATTAAGCTGAGATAAACAAGACAAAAAATATTAAATTTTTTTGTATACTATATTTTTAATATTAAAATAATTATGTATGTATAAAAGGAAAATAGTAATGGTATACAAACAATTATCATAATCTCGAGAAAAAAAATTATTTCACCTTATATTCATTTTAAAATTAAAAAACTACTCCGGGATTAAAAATCTACGAGACAACTTGAATTTTATTATCCTAATATTACTTCAACGAGCTAATTACCTAAGATGCATAAAGAACTAGAACTGCACACTCACTTCCTTCGGAATCAATAAAGTTCTACAGTCTAGAAAATTGGCACACGGTGGTCAGAATCACACTGGTAAAGCCATTGTGAACAACACTCGGTTGTTCTAAATTCTTCACGTTGTCAATGATAAACGATAAAGATCACTGTAATTAGTTGAAGCTTCCAGCAAAATAATATTAAATAAATTACTCTAATATGCCATATCAATCTTCTACTATTAGAGTAACACCAATCTTTTGCTACTTGAATGATTATTATTAGCTGTCGAACGATCGATTTGTTAAAAGATGATAATATTAATAACCGTTTTGTTACTTTTGAATTTTATTTTTAAAATTTCAATATAATGGTTAGAGATGGACATGAGTTGAGTTTTGACCAACCACATCCGACTAAAAAAATATAACACCTCCACCTGAAATTCGACGCGAAGTTAAAATGGATTCACAAGGCCCGAAATTCAACTAGTTTTTGAGATAAAACTTGATTCCGGCCCGATTCGAAACTAATATATTTATAAGAAATTATTAATTTTATTCAATAAAATAGAGATATAATTAAAAAAATAAAATAAAAAATATATATTATTACAATTATCTCTAAATGTATAAAGTATAATTATATTATTTTTTCGGTCAGATCATATATTTTTCATCCTAAACCTAAATCCAACCCAAACTTTACTCTTCAAAAAATCCGACACGACTCAATCTGAACCTAATTATTTTTAAAAAATTCAATCGAATCAAGTCAGGACCCATCAGGTATGACTCCTGTGTCCATCCCTAATTGTGGCTAAAACTTAATCATACTTCAATGGTCATTTATGTAGTTTATCCTATTTTAAGTCCAATTAATTTGGGTCTTATGCATGATTTAGCAGAGCTGATAAGATAAGAAATGCAGAAGAATTCAATGGCAGCAGAAAAACACAAAATGAAGCATGAAACAATGCGAGTTTAATATGATCATGAGAGCATATATATATATATATATCATACAACTATTATTAATACATACATTGCAATGTTAAAAGTAGTCCAATGCAGACCACCTTCCCCATTTCCTACTTTCCCTTTCTTTTTTATACATATCAGGGCCACTATGACCCTTACCGCCAGGAATCATATGAATGTACAGTTCTTTTGAGGATTACCAGAAGATATCATCTACTGCAATCGAGGCCGATGGCCGATACTCTTCTTCTTCCATCTCCAACTCAGGCTCTTCGGAACCAAAATCAGCTGACTCTATATCGGCAAGGTTCTTCAGATCAACAACCGAAAGCTCGTGTAAATGGTTCACCACCAAATCTGCCGCCCCAAGCTCATATACTGGATGCTTGCTAGCAACAGCCACACACTTCATCCGCGCATCATGGGCAGCTTCAACCGTCTGATTAGAGTTCCCAAACACAATGCAGCGCTCGGGTATGAACTGCAGAAGCTGTGCAGCATAAACAAACATTTCGGGATCTGGTTTACCCCGATGAACATCTTCTGCTGCAACAATGACGCTGAAGAACCCTTCCATCCCGATGGCTCGGACTGCAGCCTCGAGAACTTTTCTCGGTCGGGTAGAAACCAACGCCATTGGTATCTTATAACGCGTCAAGGTATTTACAAACTCTTGGGAACCATCACGTAATCTATATATCCCACCTTGCAAAGCTTGGTAAATATTTTCCTTCCTTGCAGCCATTCTTCTTAATTGAGCCGGGTCTCTTGACCAGCACAAAACCTCGGAAATCGCTTGCTCATTCTTCATACCTTCTATTCTTCTAAGGATAAAGGCAGGGGGAGGAGATTTTCCTTCTTCCTCTGCAAGAGCCAGCCAGGCTTGCTTCTCGGGCTGGTGGCTATCTTCAATTATAACACCTTCCCATTCAAATAAAGCGCCTAACCAACCACAACCCATCCTTTCTTGTCGAAGCAACGGATTATGTAACGAAGGATTGTCGGCTCTGTTCTCCGGCGGCCATAAGGCAGGCTTTCGCTCTACACTAGTATCAAGTTGATAATTCCAATTCCTCGGTTTTCTCCCTTCATCTCTATATGCATGAACCTCTTTCGTAAGCTCCATCGCAAGACTCTTAATGGATGAATCAGTGAACCTTTCAACTCCAAATATTGGCAAAGGACAGAGAACAATCCTTTTACCGATAAATTCTTTGGAAGGAAAGCGGCAGTTAGTCGAAGATTTCTGTTTGCAGGAGACATCCCGAGCAGAAATCCTTCCACACAAAGGGTGGTGTCCGAGAAGCGAAGTTGTTGCGATCGACTCCACCATCACCATGTTTAAACAAAGCAGCAATATCTACAATCCCCCCTGATCTATATAATTTTTTAATAAGCTATTATTTACGCCAGCAAATGCGCCTGGGCTCTGCAGAATACAACCCTAAAGTGATTGAGATTTGTGAGGCAAGATTCAAACTTTGGTCAAGATGCACCCAATTTTCCCATCACCCATCCAAATATAGACCTAAAACAATTAATTAAAAAAAAGACCAACCTAATTGTAGGAAAGCTGCACAAAGAAAACCCTAAAATGATTATTTAATTACCATATAAAAAGGCAAACAATTAAAGTAACCATGTCAGATTAATAAAAAAAAACCATTCACGTAAAACAATCTTAAAAGGGGCAGATTAAACGAAACACCCAGGAAAAGCCAGAAAGAGAAGAAACAAAAGGCATCAAAACATGATGAAATTTATCCAGAAAATATCCACCAAATAACAAAAGGAATAAGAAGATGGAAATGAAGGGAAAAAGTAGAATTGAAGAACCTGGGAAGGATAGAGTTGCTGATGAAAGATGCGGAGGGTGATATGGAGCAGAGAGAGAGAATAGATTCTGGTTTCTAAGAATAATATGTGAATCCCCTTTGTTGTAGTTGCTAAAGGGAAGATTTTTATCATTATGTGTTAAAATGGGTGTGTGGTTTAGAATAAATTTACGGATGAGAATGAAGAGAAGACCAGTTTTGAGCGTAGAAGAGTGTCGACTGTATACGATTCTACGTGCAGTGGTTCAACACCCCTAACCTCCTGCCCAGCCCACTTCTTTTGAACACTTCCCTGTCCATTAATATCTTCCTTTTCATACCATAAATAAGAATTTTATAAATATTTATAAATTTGATCCATTTTGATTTAATATACTTTTATATCATAATTTTTATATTTTTAAATCGACTTAAATTTTGAAAGAGAAAATCTAAAATCGAAATAAAGCAAAAATGAAAATCTTTTATTTGATCCGAATAATTACTATAATACATCTCTCTATACATAAAATTTAAGATAAATATTGAATTCAAGATAAAAAGTTTTGATATAATTCAAAATAATTATTATAAAATATCTCTATATTAGAGTAATTATTATAATATTTATACACGCATATTAATTGATTATCTCTATCTTGTTGAAGGTGACCAAAAAACTGACCCACCCAGCAAGTACCAATTTCTAATGATAAATCAACCGCCAATATTGGAACCAATATCACTTTCAAACTGGATACAGAATAACGTGTGCGAGGTGAGTCTATAACAAAATAAAATTACAGTCATTGAACCTGGAACATGTTTTTAACGCCGAAAAAGCTCAATTATTAAATCCTCGGGTGGTGGACAGGCACATATATGGTTACGTTTGAGAATCAAAGATTAATTTCAGCTCGAATTAATTAAGACAAAACTTTGAAAATCAAGAGGACAAAAAAAAATTCACGCAAGTCGTGACAAGAAACATATTTTATTGCATAAGATATGAAAATTAATTATTATTATTATTATTATTATTAGCAAATTAATAAAACATATATTTTTTTATTATCAAGTTGAACTCGAACTTCTGCATTGTATCAAAATAACATAGTTTTAAATTCAATTGAACCCATTTTCTAATTGAATCCAACTCCAACACGACACCATCATTTAGCAATGCATTTTTTTTTTACTAAACAAGAACTCCCCAAACCCAAATTATGCAATCCCAAGTTTCCTTTCAGAGGAAATCAAGGAACGGAAAACTAATGAAGCTGTGATACAATACAATTATTTTCTTAACCCCATGATCTAAATTTATTCATTTAAAATGAAACACTGTCAAGGAAAATAAATGAAATAGCTTCTCACTAAAAACTTAACATTTTATGAATTGGAACAGCAGGCATTGAAGAAGTGAATCCTCCTGAAATACAAGGCATCTGTCTGGAAGGGGAGATTAGGGAACTACCCAATGCAGTTTCATGTCTCGTGAGAACAAAGTGAAAATAAAGCGAAAGAGTAGAATTTCATAATTTCACCTCTACTTTGCCTGAGGGTGAGAAGCAATGAACTCAACAGCATGATTGATTGCACTGATCTTGTCTGCCTCATTATCAGGTATCTCAAACCCAAATTCTTCTTCCAGGGCCATCACAACCTCCACAGTGTCCAAACTATCTAACCCAAGATCTTTTTGAAAATGTGCACTTGGGGTAACCTTCAAAATAGAAAAAAACTAAACACTATGTAACACTTGATAAAACAAGATTCCGCATGCAACCAAAAGCAATATCACTACAACTTCATTCTTTTGAAGTACTACCCGGTATCTGAGCATATCTGGACCTTGATATAAAGGATAAGTATGACCTTCCAAGAAACCTCCAACCACATTAAAAAACTGAGAAAAAATCATAATCATAGCCAACAATTGCGCACCCAAATTCAAGCAACATAGACCAAAAGAAATTACTATATTGAGCAAAGAAATGAGGAAAAAGATAAACACAAACTGGGAATATAGAAAGAGTTTTGTGAGCTTTCTCCAGGTTCTTCACAAAGGGGCACATCAAGCAGAAGACCATGAAGCACCAACACGAGTACGGGTGTTTGATGTAGACATGCTTCAACACACCAAAAAATGTAGGTATATACAAGGACACGGCATAAAAGTAAAATTTTCCTGACATGGTCAAAGACACATTTGTCTATTGATGGGGCACAGCAAAAAAGCAGAGGCTCCATCACGCCAGTTCCTTCTTCCCGACCATGTAATCAACAGGAAAGAGGGTGGGGGGATAAGATGCAACTAGAAGAAAGCATAACAGAAAATCATGATAGACAAGGAATGGTGGTGTCAGGATTTGAAGAACTGAGAACAAAAGAAGGAGTGGAGAAGAGGTTGGGGAAGTTGGTTGGAAGTTGAAAGGGGAGTCGTGTATCATTTTCCTTTTTTTTTTCTTTCAATTATTTACAAATAAGATAAAACTAAATAAAAAATAGTGACAATAAATATTGCATATATATATATATATATGTACACACACATATCTTATTTAGTAATTGAAAAGTCTTTCATTTTGATAACGATTCAGTAATCAATCATTTATACAATAAGAATTTATATTTGTGAGAAAAATTACCCTAATGAAACAAAAAAAATATTTACATTTACATTGAATACTTTTATATGAAAAAAATATAATTTTAAAATTCACGTTTCACCGTGTCTGTGTTGAATCGTAGTTGTTCAATCAAAAGATATGTTGAACCAAGCCACCAAGAATGTTATACGGATTTATTAGTTTTACAAGTCATAATAAGCCAAATGTGTGGGAAGCTGGACTACATTAAGATAAGGGTTGACATCTTCCAAAGCTACAAGTATTTTTGCAAGTAGAAGAACATTCAACAGTCAAAGTCATCTCATTTACGGTGATCCATTTTTATGTTACAAAAGCCTCTTTGTCTACACTTTCCAAGTAGAATATCATCCAACATCCAGTTATATCATTTATAGTGATCCACTTTTATGTTACAAAAGCCTCTTCCCCTTGTAGAGGTAAAATCACATTTCTTCTACAACGAGCATTTAGGTTGACCTAATGCTCTACTATTACAAAAATTCAGACTAACAATGCAGCCAAAGCTAATTTACTATTTCAATTTGATATCAAATCCACAATCAAAACCAGCGCCAGTCCATCCAAGAAAAGCTACATGATAGATCACACAAAATTTTCCGAAAATTTCTTACGTGCATGGTTTTAATTCATTTCATTTTATCAACAAATGTTGTGTCTAATTATCCACAAACAATACGATACACAAATAACCTACAACCAAAAGAGTTCGAATGAAGTAAAAAAAGAAAAGACCTTGGAAGGATCAACTTTCTGGAAGTTTTTGACGACGCAGAGGACGCGATCGGTAACCTCAGATTTGTCGAGGAAAGAGCCCATGACCTCGTCAGAGAAACCGCGCCGTATGGCGTTGAAGGTGAGAAAGCCGTTAGGGGTAGGATTTAGGTTACGGAGCAGGGATAAGGACGTTGCGTTCACCCTCAGGTGCTTAAGCAAAGCTCCTCTTACAGCCGCCATTTCGGTAGATATCCCTCTTCCCTTTCTCTTCTCTCTGCTGGAAACTCTGAATAAACCTTTTCTGTTCCGCTCTCAAAGCTCAAACTGTGAGGAATGCGAACCTTTTTGGCTTTTGTGGCCGAGGAAACGAGTAAAAGTGAGAAAAATCAGTGCCAAAATTTTTAGGGTAAACTACGTATTTAGTCACCCAACTATAATTATAATTCCGTTTTAATCACTGAACTTTCTTTTTCAAAATCAACTAACGTTGCATTTTGCTTTTATTTTGATCACCTACCGTTAAAAATCTAACATAACTGTTGATGTGATATTTTTTATTTTTCAATGATGACGCAAAATTATCTTATGATGACACGTCATCATCATCGTTAATTTTTTAACGATAGATAATAAAAAAGAAACCAAAACGCAATATTAGTGATGATTTTAAAAAAATAGTTGAGCGACCAAAATAAAACCAAAGTGATAATTATGTGACTGAATACATAGTTTACTCTAAAAGTATATTAGAGATAATTGAATTACACTCAAATGATTATTTTAGCACGAACCAAACGACTTTGGAGGTAAATGAATGGTTGTTATTCCTTAAAGGTTTGAGCACCATTAATGCCAAAAGTATGAATGCTTAATGTTAAAAAGTTGAGAGTTATCTTTGAACATATGCTACTATGTAGTTACTCCAAAATAATAAAAAATTGATTATTTTAATTTAAACTTTTAAAAATTATAAAATAATTGAATTTAATAAAATATCATTAAATTTTATCAAAATATTATAAAATAATAATTAAATTTATAATTTTTTTATAATTATTATAAGATTATATTGATTAATTTTGTAACAATTCAATTAATTTAGTGATCATTTATCATTTTCAAAAACTTAATGACCAAATTGATGATTTCAACATAATTTAGTAACCTTTAGTGTACTTGACCCATTTTTTTTATTATCAAGTACGAGATCCGAACATATCTAATTAAATCCAATTCAAATATTGGTTCAATCGAGCACGATTTAACATTTATTTTTGAATGTATACATTTTGTTAGAAGTGTTTTTCTAAATATATTTAATATGTGCATATTATAAGTAAAAATAGTTAGAAGATTGCCAAAAATATTGGTGTTTACATCAACAAAGCCTGAGTAGATTACGAGCCAAATCAAAGCATGAAACTAATTCAAATACTTGAAGTTTTCGAGTTCAAATTGAACTTGTATATTCCAACTAATGAAGCAATGACAAAGTAACGATCTTAATTTATTACTTTAAAATGAAATACTGTCAAGGCAAGTAAAAGAAATAGCACTTGTGGCCAAAATGTTACATTTTATGATTGGGAACAGCAGCGTTGAAAGAAGTGAATATAAAAAAACACCTATACCAGAGGCACTTGTCCAGGCGATGAGATAAAGGGAATTATCCAAATGCAGTTTCAACTTTCACGTCTCATGTGATGAAAACAAAGAAGAGTGGAATTTCATAATTTCCCCTCTACTTTGCCTGAGGGTGAGAAGCAATGAACTCAACAGCATGATTGATCGTGCTGATCTTGTCTGCCTCATTATCGGGTATTTCGAACCCAAATTCTTCTTCAAGGGCCATCACAACTTCCACAGTGTCCAAACTATCTAACCCGAGATCTTTTTGTAAATGAGCATTTGGAGTAACCTGCAAAAAAAAAAAAAACACTAAACAGAATGAAACAACTATGCAAGAATATTCATCAGTATCAAACAATCACACTTGAGTCTTTGTAAACAGGCCAGAAGATCTCACTATAAATTGTAATCATAATAACATAATAAATAATACTTTGTAAACATGCCGCAATATTTAGGGATATACTGGGATACAGCAGGGGAAAGGAAAAACAACTTATCCCGACAAGGTCAAGACATGATTGAGTCTTAAATTATTTTTATATAAATATATAATATTTTTTACTGTAGTATCCTGCCTTAATTCTTTACATTCCTGTGTCACCAATCCCGTGTTGAGAAATTTAGTCATACAAGTATGGTGCATCCATATCCATGCTACTTAATGCAAAAAGATATGTTGAAGTAATTCAACAAAATGCTATAATGCTTAATTAAGATAAGGGCTGGCATCTTATGATTCTACAAGTATCTTTCCAAGTAGTAGAATACCCAACAACCAGAGTCACCCCGTTTGCAGTGGTCCACTTGTATGTTAAAAAAGCTTCGTTCCAACTTTCAAGTAGATGTAAAATCAAACTTTTTTTACAAATATAACTAGCATTTTAAGTTGATCTCATGCTTATACAAGTCATCCTTGTTTGTATATCAATCACGAGCCAGACAACAATACTATTACAAAAACTTAAACTAACAATGCAGCCAAATCAAATTTACTATTTCAATTCGATCTCAAACCCACAACCAAAACCAGCTGATTGCCTGTCATTCATTCAAGCACCCCAATTTGTTATTAGCCGCAGAAAACCACATCAAATGAACCAACCAGAGACCATATATAAAGAGACGAAATCACTTGATAGACCAAACAACCAAACAGATTGCCCCGCAGTTCTCATGTGCAGGTTTGTCAATTCAGAAAGTTCATACCGATTTTCCCTCTTAAAGGCATAATAAACTTGGAGGCATTTAACAAAAGCTAAAAACGTACAATTTTCATTAGTTCACAGCTATTATATCAACGCAACAAAAATGGGAAAATTTATAGCCAAATAATTGAAAGATTGGTTTGATTTAGAAGAAATGCAACTCCTTTAGTCCTGACCTGACCAATCATAAAGTGAGCCAAGCAATCCAAAACCTAAACTCATGTTTTTTATTACATGTAGTAATTGGGTTTGGTTGTTTATGGTTGCTACAAGTGTAATGGTGTAATCTTATGTAATTATTGACTTATCAATAAACTGAGGTATTCTTTGCCTCTTTTCAAGAGCCAACTAAGAGGGAGATTTTTAAAGAGGCCTCCTGCTATAAAAAAAAAGCTATTGGTTAATAAAAAGGAAGAGCGAACGAAATAAATACCCTAACATAGTCTATTTAATTTAACTAACAAATCTCGCGTTCAATTTCCCTCCAAACCACACAATACACACACACACAAATCTAAACCCAAAAGAATTCAAGGAAAATGAACAAAAAAAGAGTGAAGCTAAAAAGAAAAGACCTTGGAAGGATCAACTTTCTGGAAGTTTTTGACGACGGAGAGTACGCGATCGGTAACCTCAGACTTGTCGAGGAATGAGCCCATGACTTCGTCGGAGAAACGGCGTATGGCGTTGAAGGTGAGATTAAAGAGCCCGTTGGGGATAGTTTTGGGGTTACGGAGTAGGAGTAGGGGCAGGGGAGTAGCGTTCACCCTCAGATGCTTTATCAGAGCTCCTCTAACCGCCGCCATTTCAATAGATAGCTCTCTTCCCTTCTCTTCTCTTCCCTCTACTGGATATCTCAATAAACCTTTTCTTTGCACCGCAGAAATGGGTAACCTTTTGAAGCTTGCAAATTGGGAAGCGAATAAATGCGAGAAATCAATGCCAAATACGTCATCGTTCTTTTCTTTATTATTAGGATAAATGATATCCATAACCACTTAACATCGGGGATTTTATTTTTACGATCTTCTAATTTTGTCAATATGAATACTTAATTACTTAAATATTATCAATCAAATAGGATTGTAAATATTATAAATATGAGTTTGATTAGATCAAAGTTCAGTCAAAGCTTTAATTGGATGTACTTGACTCAAGCTTGAACTTGATTATAATTATTAACGAGGCAGAACGAGTTACTTGATATTTGATTTGAAAAGCTCAAAGAGTAATTTAATAATACATTGATGTTTATCTTTTAAAAATAAATAATAAATAGTATTAATATTTATATATTTTTTTAAAATACAATATAAAGCTTTCATGTACTCAAGATTCATGTTTGAACTTGAATTTGAGCTTGAACCAAGCTTGAGTTTAAGCTTTAATCGAGTTAAGTCTGAGAATATTTTGAATTCAAGTTTTTTCGAGTTTAAGTCGAGCTTCCGTTTATATTTTGAATTAAGCTTGAAAATGTAAGCTAACGAGCTTTCGAACAAAATCAAACTTAACTTTAAATTTTTCAAGTCAAGTCGAGCTCAATAATATTTTAACTTAAACATATACTACTTATCCTAGATTATTCTAACTTGACTCGTGTTATTACAATTAAGCCACCTAACATTAATATTTGATAGAAAAGTTAACGAGATAATTAAAAAATATAATATATTTACAAATTTAACCTTTATTATTTATATATTTAATTAATTTAATCATAATTTTAATTTAATTTTTAATAATTTAAAATTTTAATAAGTTAATATACATGTCATGACATGTGTAAAATATTATCTAATTATTTTTTAAAAATCTTTTTTTTTGTTAAAAAATATTTTATTTTCGTTTGAAGTTTAACATATTTTAAACAGATTTACGTGAATAATCAAGAACGGAGACTAATTTTTTTTCCAAAATTTATATTTTAGATATGTAAACCTAAGCTTCGACTTGTCTCTCGATTGGCGTGGATTCGACGATATAAAATCAGCGGATGAGTTGGGTCAGCTGTGTTTGGGCTGACATTGGTTCTAGCTCCATCATCAACTTTATAATAAATTCAAAGTGTGATGGCATCGTATTCAGTATTCACAGACAAAATATTGAACTTCAAAATGCTGACGCTTTTATTCATTTCCTTGTTCCTTATCATTGCTCTCTCCGCTTTTCTCTTCAAGTTTGTCATTTCTGATGGTGAAGTAATCTGAGAAACTCTAGTTTAGTTTTATTTTTCATGTTTGGCTGCATTTTTGCTAATTCTATCAAGTTGTAACCTTTTTTTGGAATTTTCTTGTGCACTTTAGGAGATTTTACTTTACTCTCAAAAAGGCATGCAAAGCGTGAAGATATTGAAGATAAGGCAATTCCCTATTTTTCTGATAGTTTTAGCTTTTTTTAGAAGATAGTATTAGTTTTTTATACTGTTTTTTGGGATGTTCATATGTTTTCTTTTCTTAATACCGTGAACAGGTTGTTTGGATTACTGGAGCTAGCCGTGGGATTGGTAAAAATTCTACTAGTATTTATTTTATTTACATTTTTTGTTCATTCACTAAATTTTGCTACTCATTTTTGGGTTTGTGAAATTGCTTCGTCAAAGTCAATGCATGACAGAATATGGATTATGGGATTGTTTACTATTTCATTAGTTTGTTTATATTTGATAATTTGATGATTTTATTCTTCTTTTGGGACTTAGAGCATATATCCTTTACTTAACAAATTTATGGTTAGTGTCATTTTCTATTGCCTTTCTTGTTATTTAAATTGTTCCAAATATGGAAGAAATATCTCTTAAAAGGGACAGGAATGTTTGTGGCATCTTGAATATAGTCTTACTAAGGTAAAAAAAGGATTAGTAGATAGTCAATTGTACCTTAAATCTTGCACATTAGAATTGCATTTTTGAGCTAAGTTGCACCCTCCATTTGTTGATTGTCTGTCGTCTATGATGCGGGCATGCGGCATGCATTTTTCTTTTATTGTTTTGTAGTTGATTCGGATTGTCGTTTCACATTTTTGACAGTCTATTTTATAATGGTGGTTTAGGAGAAATTCTTGCCAAACAATTGGCAAGTTTAGGGGCCAAACTTATTCTTTCTGCACGAAATGAAACTGAACTGGAGCGAGTTAGGAAACAACTTACTGGTACGCCCGAGGCTCGGGTCCTAGATTTAATTTTTAATAACATTTTAAAAAATTTCCTGGGTTGGTACCCCTCAAGTATATATGTTAGAATGTTTGCAGGTAAACACGCACCTGAACAAGTAAAGATTTTGCCCCTTGATTTGGCATCCGGAGAGGATGCGCTCAAGGAAGCTGTAGACAAAGCAGAATCCTTTTTTCCCGGTGTTGGTGTTGATTATATGTTTCACAATGCAGCTTATGAGCGTCCTGTAAGTGTGCATAACCTAATTCTTGATAGAGATTCATTGATCTTCTAAACTGCTGGATAGAAATATTTGCATTGAATTAACTATTTTCTATTGCTAACCAGATTTCCTGGAACATTTGAAAACAGAATAGTAAAACAAAGCAAGTAAATTAGCTAAGATGTGTCCTGAAGTCTTTGTTGCCGGCCTTTTTCTCATTCTCGTTTTGGTTGGGAGGAGCACCAATTGAATAATTGAACATTATCATTTAAAAAGGCGGTAATATGTTATGCTATGCATTGAATTATTGATCATCATACTTCACTTCTAAAAGCTACCCGCCTTTAAACGTTTTACTGTGGAGTCTCTCTCTCTCTCTCACACACATACACACCTGTAACTTCGAAAAATATTTTAATGTTTTTTTCGTTCTAGTATTTAATAAAATAAATACCTATACTTGATACATGTTTCTTTGGTGTCACTGTCAAAGTGATAAATGCTTACCCTTATGTTTTGTAATATCTTCTGAACCGTGTCTTCCATTAGTTGACCTATCTGGCCTTTTCATAGCAAAATGCAGAATAGTTTAAATAAATGTATCCATTAGTTGTGCATCAACCATTATCTTCAAGGGCTTCCTGATGCCCATTATCAACAGCTCTAAATTCCTATGAAGTGTTGACTAGTGTAACATGTCCCAATATAACATCTTCCAAAGTTCCTTTGGAGGAAACTTCTTAGACTGATAAGTGCCTCTCTTTGTTTTCTTATTTCCTTTGAGCATATATACAGATGGGTATAGGATCATGTTTTCCCCACCCCACCTTGGCACGTGTGATTTTTTTCAATAGCTGACTCCAACACAAATTATATATGTACAACCCACCTGACCCGAATCTTGTCATAGAAAAATTTTCATGGGAAAATATTTTCAACGTAAATTACATATAAATGAATTATTTTATTATCTTAATTAACACATTAAATAACAAATTTACTAAAGTGGCACAAAAAAATGTGCTTGGGGCAGGCTGGCCTCAGCTGATTTTATTCAAACATGAAGCTTACCTTATTTTCAAACCAAAAACCTGTTTCTTTGGTTCGGGGAAGGAGGAAACCTGTCAGGTATGTGCTTTTTGTGATCCTTAGCATATCCTATGAACTAGTGCAGAAAACCTGTTTCTCCTTACTCCTTAAGCATAGATTGATCTGATACTTAATTTTGTGGACAGATCGTGCTTTCATTTCTTTGGGAGTAAGAATGTAGGAATGCTACTTTCCCTTTTCTCACAGAAAATCCACATCTTTAATCTGTAATTACAACTACTACTGCTCAGTAGTTAGACACCAGCTGCATGTGGATTCGGTTTAGGATTATGGTTTTTTATAATGAAAATGCATCTGCTTTCTGTGAGGCATATCTTATGATTCTCTAACTCAAGCAAACTGACTAATATTGACAGTGTATATGATATTTTGCTACAATATTTCTATTTGAAAAGTTGCATCCCAAGCCTAGAGTGACTTTTCCTAGAATGTTTTTCTATGCTATTATCGTTCTTTAACTCCCCCCCCCCCCATTATTATTATTGTGTGCAGAAAACGACAGCTTTGGATGTAACAGAGGAAAGTCTTAAGGTATGGGGGCATCCTTGTGCACTAGTAATTTTTAGACCTAATTTATATATTTGAAACTCCTTCTGCTGCTACAAAATGTTAAATGGTCATAGGTTTTCTGGAACAATTCCCATTTTCAATCTAGGTATAATGGAACATTACATACGGATTATGTGCATGATTTTCTGTTAGTCGTCCTTACAAACGTAAACATTTCAATATTTTTCTTTCTGCTAGGCTACATTCAATGTCAATGTATTTGGGACAATATCTCACTTTGTTGTGGTATAATGGAACATTACATATGGATACTTGCATGATTTTCTGTTAGTTGTCTTTACAAAAGTAAATATTTCATTATTTTTCGGCTAGGCTACATTCAATGTCAATGTATTTGGGACAATATCTCTCACACGGCTGCTGACACCTTTTATGCTGAGGAGGGGAAGAGGTCACTTTGTTGTGGTATGTGGAACTGAATGATATTTCACCCATAGAAAATTGCAATTATTTTCTTTTAATGTAAGAAGAGAAAAAAGGAGTAACGTGAGGACCACTGATCCTTAAAATATCGGATGAATTCATGATATTTTGGGGTATTTACCATGACTTTATAATTCTGGGAAAATGGGTGATCAGATGCTACATGCTGTAAGTTTAATTGCTGCTTTTAGCACTTCAGGTTTTGCTGCTGACTTTTTCTTTCTTTCTACTGACCAGTTACTTAGCATCATATACGTTGATAGGTGTGGACTTGAGTAGTTGAGTCTTCAATAGCTGAAAGTAGATTTATATTGTTTCCTTTTCTTTTTATTTATATGCATGTTTGATTCGATTACAATTATGTGCAGATGAGCAGTGCTGCTGGAAAGACACCTGCACCTGGTCAGGCAGTGTACTCAGCTTCTAAATATTCTTTAAATGGATACTTCCATACCTTGCGTTCTGAGGTATAAAGTTTGGGAAGAGTGAGTGGTTTTCTGCATCTTATACGGCTAATGATGACAACTAAGTTTTTTGTGATTGTCAAAGGCTTTGTGTTTATTTATTATTATTCCTTAATTGATGAGATTTGAAGTATGGGCGACTCTATTTTTTTCTCACCTAAAAGAAAATAAAAGTTGTATTGTTTTAGACTTAACATGGAAATTGACAGTTAGAATTAAGCATATACCACAACTTAAGTTTTTCTAATGGCCGTCTGTCTCCTCCTTGTTTCTACTTTCCTCTGTCTCATTCTTTCCCCTTTTTCTTTATTTTTCGGCATGCAGCTCTTTCAGAAAGGGATCAAGGTTACTGTAGTTTGTCCAGGGCCAGTAGCAACACCAAATGGTTCTGGAGAAACAACTTCTACAACTAAGGTTTCCTCTGAGGTATGTTCCTATGGTCATTAAGTTAATCATGTAGCTAATCAGCCATTGACATTTTCTTTAACAGTAAATTTTTTGGTTCTCAAAATGTTTTTCAATTAACCTCAACTTATCATATGCAACCTAAATGGCTTGAGGGTCCAATACTGCAAATTTTTTGTCTTCCCTAACGTTGTATAAAAAGCCTTGTTTTGTCCCCTTTTCAATGCTGTTGTACTATCACAAGAAATGAGTTTATTACGGACTTTCTTGTAGAGATATTCTTTTCTATTTGTTCATGCTCTTTAGTAGTCATTTAGTATTGTCCCTTTTACTGTCATTTCTTGTGATAGTACAACATTGTATAGAAGCCGGTTTTTGTCCCCTTTTCTACATGTCCACGGGTAAAACATTTTTGGGATCTAATTGTTATACATTGCACATGAGTTTTTAATAGTCTTCTCTCTTTTTTTAAATGTCAATAGATGCGTGTGCCAGCTGAAAGGTGTGCAGAACTCACAATAATTGCTGCCTCTCATGGATTGAAAGAAGTTTGGATATCCTACCAGGTATTTGCATAGTAGTTTAATTTCTTCTCATTTGTTTCTATCTTTATGTTTAATGATAATCTTTCTCATTCTTTGTTACGTGTCGCACCTTACAACCAAGAAGTGTTGAACGGAATAACCAATTACTTACTATATGCCATATGTTAAATCAAGTGTTAAGGTGGGTGGGAGTTAGTTGGAGTGGCTTCAAATTTCAGATGTTGAATAATTTCTGCGGGAACTAAAAATATAAGAAATATATAAAATTTAAGAATGATTGAAAGGAGAAAGCATAAAGAAATTAAACACAACTTTATACTGATTTGCTACTCCTTAAGGCATCTATGTCCCCTCCCTTAGTTTCCTTTGCTGAAGAGCCCAATGCATGGACTTTCTCGTGCTTTCGAATTAACATTGGATGCGAAGGTATAATCACTTAATTTTCTCAAGCTCTACAAATCCAGTGTGATGCTGATCCTTCTTTCTGGACTTAATGTTTTTTATAATTCTTTTTTATTTACTAATTCCTTTTGTTTTGTTGTTTGTTATTTGAGAGATTTACCTATAAATCGAATTCTTACTGAGATCCATTTCCTTTTTTGCTCTTGTCCTTTCATGTTTGAACAAAATTTCGATATTCAATAATCCTTGCAAATTAGGAATTTTACGTTCAGTGTACTGTAATGATAATGCATAGGTATATTTGTTATATTCGCTTAAATATAATGGACAAATACTAATAACTTATAAATAAAAACATGTTCTTTAAATGAAAATGTTTCCGTATAAAACTGTTACTCTTCAACATTTGGTATCAAGATATTAGTTATATATTTTATGTATATGAATTTCATGTAGTCGATTATTTCGCTATTCATTCCAAGAGCCAACACAAGTAAAATGTGCTTACAAATAATGGTCTGGAGGTCACACTTTGCTTTTAAGTTGTTGCAAATGGAAGATTTTATTTAGTCGTCACTCATGAGACAGTCGTCTACATCATTCTTCTATAGCCTTTTCTTCTCGTTCTGTCTGCTCTGATACACTCGTGTTTAAGTGAATGGTTTTATCTTGTGCACGTAGAGTAGGTAAGAATAAATTTTGATGTTTCCGGTTTCGTTTCTTCAGCCTGTGCTCGCGGTAATGTATCTGGTGCAGTACATGCCTACCATTGGCTATTGGCTCATGGACAAGGTATGGTCTGTCATTTTTCTTTCAGTCCATTCCATGACATGGTCTTGATGAATCCCAAAGTTTTCCTATCAGACACTAATATTTTTTAACTGCAATTAAACTATTGTATCATTTCATGCTCTCTCTTCTTATAATTTCTCGAAGCCGTGGGTTTTGCTCCTTCCCCACCACCGCAGTCGTATCCGATTTATATTTAATGTAATGTGAATGAGTTTCAGGTTGGAGGGCGTCGAGTCGAAGCTGCCGCGCAGAAAGGCAATACCTACTCTTTGAGCTTACTTTTTGGGGAAAAGAAGGCAGCCTGAAAGTAAAAAAATGACGATCCCTTTTTCCCATATATATGAGGTAAGGGGAGGTAAAATAGTAAGCTACTCCCAACACCAGGTTGAGAGCAGCTTTCGTAAGAGACATCCGAATTATGAAATGCACTTTGTGAGACTCGATCCCACGACTTCAAGATTAAGAACCTTGTGCTCTACCAACTGAGTTGGATGGTCATTTCGCAGCCTGAAAGTAAAGTGCGTCTTAATCTATGTTGCAGACCAAATTGAGATGATAACTAGTATGTTACCTTACCTAGCCAGCATAGTAATTAATTAGACATGTTCATGAGTTGGGTTATTTATTTAGTTCGATGCGAATTTAGTCTGGCATGTGTTTGTAGTTATTACATAATTATAAATATTTTTCTTATATTTATAAGGGTTTAAGAGTTAATAGCATTACACTTTTTATTCTAAATTAGTTTTTAAACTTTTAAATATTTCAATTTTATCCTTAAACTATGACTCATTCTAAATTAGTTCTCAAACTTTTAAATATTTCAATTTAATCCCTAAACTATGACTCATTCTAAATTAGTCCTCAAACTTTTTAACATTTCAGTTTTGTTTTCACACTATGATCTTTATTCTAAATTGATCCCCAAACTTCTTGAATATTTCAATTCATCCTATATATATATATATATATATATATATATATATATATATATATATGCTAATCACATCCATTGTTAATAAAATTGTTAGGCCATGTTATATTATTATATGTTTGGGAAAAAAATTAGGTTAAACTATGGTTGAAATTGATTATATATTTGAATGAATTTGGGGATGAAATTGGAAGATTCAAAAGTTTTGGAACTAATTTAGAATGATAATTATAGTTTGGGGGATGAAATTAGAATATTTAAAAGTTTAAGAATTAATTTAGAATGAGTCAGTTCAGGGATAAACATGGAATACAAAAAAAAATAAAGGGCTAATTTGGTCATAGTTTGAAGATATATGATGCAATTTACTCTATTTTTAAAAGAATTTGTGTTAACGTATTTATTTAAATGAAATAATTTTTTTTTTAAGTAAATTACAAATTTTGTTGAGGTTTCTAGTTTTTTTTTAGCATGTGTAACTGGAATGTTCATATATTTTATTTTTAAAGAAGAATTTTGGCTTAATGTAAAAATAAATATCCAAAATTAACTTTTGGTGTCTAATTTTTTTTCGTTAAAATAAGTAATTAATATTTCTAACGTTACATATTTAGGTGTTCAGACTATAACACCATTAAATTTAACTGTTAAGTGACGTGTGTCACTATTATATGTTTTTGAATATTTAAGTAGTTTTGATAATATTTTTAAAAATTGATTGAGTTGAGAGTTATCATATTTTCGATATAAATATTACTGTATGAATCTACACAAGGTGGGATAATATGAATAGTTTTAACTGCTCAACCAATCAATAGATCTCAAAATTTTATTTTTTAATAAAATTTAAATAAACCTTCAAATATTGTAAAGAATAGTTAAGTTGATTTGTTACATAATATACACATATAAATTATCATGTCAATATTATTAATTATCATTAATATCATAACGATCTATTATGATTTTTGTTAATCAAAATATAAAGTTAAATGAAAATATTAAATTTTAAAATCAATTAAATATATAATATTCGTGAATGAACTGAATTTTTTTAATAATAATATAATACTAAAATAGCTTTTAAATATATTTTTATATTAAGATGTCTCACCATTGGTTTCATCGACCACCTGATGTTGTTGCTCTATGGTAACGGCAGGTGTTTGTTACCATATTTAAACTCTTTAACTCCTCCTTTAACACACGTCACTTTTATTTTTTACCCAACGTCTCAATTTTCTAAGCACTTGTTTTTTTATGTAAATTATCGTATTGGTCACTTAATTATTAGTCTTTTTTAATTTAAATAAATTATACTTGTAATAATTATACTTTTAAAGGATTTTTTTAATTATCAAATTTTAAAAACTTGTATTACAATTAGTAAATTTCAATATATTTTTTATTATAATCACAATCGTCAGTTGTTATTGTCATTAATGACAGTCGATGTTATATCAAAGTAACGACAATGATTGTAATGCTAATAATTAGAGTTCTTATAGAATTACAATTAATATGTTGTAAAAAATATTAAATTAATGTTTTATTTAAAATTTAAATAAAAAAAATTAACTTTTTTTAACATACTATGTCTCCAATTTAAGGTGAGTTATCGTCTGAATGATTATTTCGTGATAAATCGATAATATAAGTGAGTAAAATATTATTTTTAAAAGTTGAGTGATCAAAATAAGAAAACAAATAAAGTGACCGCCAATATAGTTTAACAAAAAAAAGGGTTATTCGATTTAGACCGGATTGGTTTGTTCAATTCAATGAATCCGAACCGATGTTCTGACAAATCATTTTTAAGATACAACTTAGTATTTTTTTCTTCCAAACTAAGCGTCATTTAATTAACAATTTGATTCCCTTGTCAATATATATAAAATTGAGAATTCAAAATTTTAAATATTACATTCTAAACAAATTGGGTACGTACATTCTTCTATTTTTCGTATCTTTTTAATAAATTAAAATAAATTTAACAATTTTTAGAAAATAATGAATGTGTAATTACTCCTTTATATAGGAGTGAGAATTCGGTTAAGTCAACCTAAGTAAAAAAAAATTGAGTTAATGAGTTTTATTTTATAACTCAAATTTGATTTGATTTTTTTATTCAAATCGATGTTTTGAGTTTCTATTTAAATTTAATTGTTAATATTTTTAATATTATGATACTATTTTATTTCAATTTAAATAGATTTTTATAACCATATACGATACATATATATTTATTCATCTATTTTTAATTCTTGATATACATATATCATACAGAATTAAGAGATTCGACTTAAACTTAAAAATCAATGCACTAGTTACTAAAAAATTCGAGTTATTAAAATTGTATTTTATAACTCGACTTAACTTAAAAAAATTTCAAATCAAATTTATGAAATTATAACTTAAAGATGATTTAAGTTGAAGAAAATCAATTTTTTGAATTAAAAGCCTTATTCTTACGGAGTAACTTACGTCCACCTCTAATATATATTACACACAGTCATCTACCAAACAGCGAAGCAGCTGTTAGAGAGAGAACAATTATTAGAAATTCTCTCTCTTGGCATTGAAGTCGATATGTCCGAGTGGTTAAGGAGACAGACTTGAAATCTGTTGGGCTACGCCTGCGGAGGTTCGAACCCTGCTGTCGACGTATATCTTACATTTCCAAGCTAAACGTCTAGGCAAGCATGAAGAGACAACTGATGATTATTATTAACAAATGGGGGCATACAGTTTTTATTTAACATAATTTCAAGTAAATTTTGTCGTGTTAGTATATTACTATCCATTCATGATATTTTTATATCATATTTGTATTATTTTACTGTATTTAAAATAAAATCTATTTACATTTAAATAAATTACTTTATATATTTAATGTTTTTCAAATGAATGTTGTATTTATAGTATGTTTATATCTTATTGTGTTTTACATGAAATATCATAATAGATTAATTTTTAAAAAAATATACTATATGTTTGTGCTATTCCAATAGCTGAAGAGGTCAATTGTATAATAATTATCTCTTGTGATTTAGTATTGGATCTCTTTATAAAGTCTTCTAAGTTCAAACACTCTTATTAGCAAATTAGTTTTTCTCATTTTTGACTAACTAGTAAGGTGGACTTTATTAGTTAATTAATAAATTGTTAAATTAAAAATTGATACGTTATAATAAGTATTGAATCGTTAGTTAATTATAATTTTTATATTAAAAAAATTATTTTGATTCAAGTTGAAACAATGAAAGATAAAATGCTTAAAAATAAAAGTCAAATGATAATTTAATCAAAAATTAAAAACTATTTTTAATATTATTTAATAGAAAAATATTCATTCAAAACCCACTCAACCAAATTATCATTTTTTATAAAGACCCCACTAATAATAATAATAGTTAAGATTGGAATATATTTTAGTGGAGTGTAGTTAATCAAATTAAATTATTCATTAATTGAATCTATCAAATGGTGTGAATGATTAAAGGAAATATTGTTATTCCTTAAGGTCTTGGTTTCAAGTAGTTACATCTGTAGTATATTAATTGCCTATAGTTAATTTTTTTTAAACAGATATTACTTAATAATCACTTTCATATTATTTAAAAAAATAATTAATTGATTAACTAATTTTATATCAAGTTTAAATAATTAAATTTATCATTTTTAATTTTATGCCAGAATTGTAATACCTTTTACTCTCAACCATATCTGCAAAATCATAATTAAATTTATTTATAAATTGATTTGAACTGAATTCGGATCAAATCTAAATAAGATAGTTAATATCCCTATACAACCATCCCTGTTTATTTTTCATCAAACAACCCTCAACTTCTTTTTTCTTTTTGAATGGAGACGTTTGTATGATTAAATGGATTAAGTAATCATACAAAAAGTTTACATTAATACGAGCCTCGTTAAAAAATCTCTATACACTTAAATGGAGGAAAAATAACGTATCCTATCAATTTATTTGTGGAATTTTTTTTAAAATTTTAAATGTTGGAGGTAATAAATATGATGTAATATTTATCAAGCTGTACAAATATTAACGTATTTAAATATATACCCTATCAACACGAATCAACTTACTTCAGTGGTTAAAGGAACTATTATTGTTCCTAAAAGTCATGCGTTTAAGCACCAACGACTGCAAGGGTGATTGAGCGTTAATTGTGAAATGGTTGTGAATATTTATAACATATAATACTTTGTTAATTTTAGCTTAATAAAAAAAATTAAAATATATATACCCTAATAGATATTGCAATATTAATGAATTGTTTTTGGCAAAACTCACTTAACAAAACTAATATTCTAATTAAGTTGTGATTGGAATATATTTAATATTTTTTTGTGATTATAATATATTTTTATGGTGTGTGATCATACATCCAGCGTATAAATAGAAAGTTTAATAACAATTTTTTTGATAAATAAAATTTAGTGTCAATTAAATATATATAAAACAAATCAGTACATAGAAGTCGACCAAATTTTTAAAAAGGGTAAACTACACGTTTAGCACTATACCTATCACTTTCTTTTTCATTTTGGTCACCTAAATATATTTTTTCTAAAATCATACCTAATAATATATTTTGGTTTTATTTTGGTCCCTCATTATTAAACTATTAACATATACGTTGACATGACATTCTTTTTATATTTTACAGTGATGATGTGACGTTATTTTATAATGACATGTCAACAACATCATTAATTTTTTAATAATATCGTCAACAACACGTCAATAACTTGTGATAATTAAAGTATTAAACATATAATTTACCCTTTAAAAAAGAGTTGGAATCAAATCATCGAAATTGGATAGACTTCATTTTTTTCAATATAACAATGAAAGGGAATGATTGTTAAAAGCAATGTTTTACCGTATGCATATTAAAAGTTTTCGGTTGATATTTTCTTTTTCTTTTATGTTATGGGTTCAATACTCGTTAAGAATAAAATTTTTCTTTCTCATTCTCTAAATAAGAATTGTTAAAAAAAAACCACCATCACTTCACTTATAATAACTCGGTCCGATAACTATCCCATATCCACCAGCTATTTATTACTTTATAATTTTCAAGAAAGACTCGTGATTTTATGTTAGAGACTGAATTTATAATATTTTAAGAGAAAAAATTATAATGGTTTAAAGAATAAAAGTAAATTATCGATAGAAATTATCTAAATTTCTGGGTTTTCTCCATCTAAACTTTCCTTCCCTATGAACAGCACAAAGTGTCCCAATAGGTCGATTCTCAAGGCTTCTCTTTCTTCCTAGGAATCTGCTCGCACTGTAAGTTCATCCTTCCCTTCTTGGGCTTTTTGTTTTCTTTTCATTATACGTGTTGCGAAGTGAGTCGTAACTTTAGATAGGAAAAAAAAGGATTTGTATAATTTTCCAGTTTTTATTATTTCAAAGTAGAAGAAAATTAGTAAGAGATGGCAATTGAATTTATTAGAGTTGCATATTATAGTTTAATTGTTTGTAATAGTAATAATTTCATTAAGGAATTTTATCAGGAAAATGTAAAAATCGGGAAGCAGTTTAAAGGGCATGATTAGAGTTTACAAGGAGGCTCTTCTTAGTGGAGATGATAGGATTGTAGCTGAGATTGAGAATAGAATAAGCATTTTAGAAAATGAGAAGAATGGATTGGAAAACAAGTTTTGGAGTTTTCAGCAGAGATAACCTCTGGGAAAGAGAAGTATATCCGTTTGCAAGCTGATTTTGATAATTTTCGAATAAGATCGAAGAATCAGAGACTTACGACGGGGTCCAATGCTCAAGGCGAACTGATGAGAGTCTTTTTCCCATGGTTGACAGTTTCGAGAGAGCCAAGCAACAAATAAAACCGAAAACAGAGAAAGAAAAGAAGATAGATACGAGTTATCAGGGTATATACAAGCAATTCGTGGAGATCATGAGGAGTTTGCAAGTGGCTGTTGTCCCAACAGTTGGAAAGCCCTTTGATCCCTCTGTAAGTGTCTTAATGCTATCCATAATGCTTGATTTTTTAGTTGCTAGACATCTATAGGGTTTCGTCTGATTCAATCACACTGAAAAGCATCTTGCAAGTGTAGCATACTGAGATATATTATGTAAACACGCACACAGTTCGGTTAATTGTATAAATGTTCCTGAGAATATGTACTATAGTAACCAAATCTCCAGTCAAGTAAACACTTTGGTTTAATTGCTAGTTTTGTCTTTTTTGGTTTTTCTTTTAAGTTTCAAACTCCATTACTATCCTGATAATCTTTGAAATTTGCACGTGATGGGGTTTGTTATGTTAGTCATATCCTATGCGAAAATTATATCGTGTGTTTGTGCTACTTCGAGGTTCATATGATATCTTGCAAATGCTTTCGACTTTCGAAGTTGGATGTCAGCAGCAAAAGCATGCCTCTAGAATTGAGTGGATGTTAGCAGCAAAAGCATGCCTCTAGAATTGAGAGGATGAGTCCATATTAGGGATTGTACTGAATCTTGAATGAGAATATTACAATGCTTGGTGCATATACCCGTTAGCTGTGGTTTTCATGTATGGATCCATTCCTTATAGTCGGCATAAGTTAGGTCTTTGGAATACATTCTTGATTTAGGTGTATCCTTTCTAGAAAATGAGACATATACTACTATCCAGAAATTTGGTTGAACAATAAACTTGTAGGCTTTGGAGTGATAGGATATTCCTAGTCGTTTCTGTTATTGATTCATCTGGTCTCACTTGTTGGATACAGCTACATGAAGCCATAGCACGAGAAGAGTCTCTAGAGTTCAAAGAAGGGATTATCACCCAAACTGGTTTATTCGGTTCAATATGGAACAAGTGGGTTCCATATGGAAAATCCGAACCGAACCGAATTAAGACAATTGAGTGTCTAAATCAACCAGAAACCGAACTGTAAAAGGTAAATCCGAACCAAACCATTTTACTTGGTTCGTGTCAGTTTTTGGTTTTCTCGGTTTCGTTGCTCAGCCCTAAAGAATACTATCATAAACAAGTAGGTGAAATAAGAAAATTCTTTTCTATATTCTATATTGAGATAATTTTGCATTATAGTTTTATTATTTTTATAATTATTTTTTGTTTTGATTCAGATTGCAGTAGTACAAAGGTTTCTCCCACTTTAATTTGCAGGTAATTGTTTGTTTTCTTTTAAATTTATTTTCTTTGCTGTTAAATATGGTTTTTTTATATTGTTGAATTCATATGGTTTAGGGTTAGTTTTATTATTTGATTTCTGATTTTTTGCTAAACGCTGCTGCTTTTTACAAAATAATTGTTAATTATTTCTTTTAAATTTTGCTAAACACTGCTGCTTTTATTATCGATATTGTGCAATCTGATTGGAAAGCTCATTCAAAAACATGTGCATGTCTTGTTTCCTTTTCACATTGATAATTCTTCATTTAATAAATAAATGTTGCTGATGTAAAATTTCACCTTTACAATGTATGCTCAAACTCTGTTATGTTTTTATGCTTCGTTTAGGTGCATGTGTTTGTGAATCCTGAATTTATATCTTTCTTTTTGTTTATGTTAATTTATTTTCATTTTCATTTAAACTAATTGAAAATATTGTTATTAGCATCATTTCAGTGTAAGTTTGCAAAATTCTGCAATTTAGCATAATTATCAATGTAGTTGGATTACAAATGAATCACTCTCTCAGTGTAACCGAATTGTTGTGTTTATGAATTAAGTTGTAGAATGCTCTGCCAGTGGAGAGAAGCTGTGCTATAATAATTGATGATTTTGGTTGTGGTTTAATGTGCCTTTGCAATTCCCTCTAATATCTAAGAGCAATCGATTGCAAAAGCTGGTGAAAGTATTTATAATAGTTTTTTTATATGTTTTAGGATGACACCAGGCAAAGTATCTCGTAAAAGGATTCGAGCACAAGAAAATGAAACTCAAAAAGTCTCCAGTAAACTAAATCGAACCCAAGAATCTGAACCTCAACAAGTTATTGATGCTCCAAATCAAACACATGAAGAAATTGATCCAAATACAACAATTGAAAATTCAAGTAAACATTATTTCCAATATTTATATAAATGAATAGCAAATGAGGATTGAGTAGTAACAATGACAGTTAAAAAATATAAAAACTAAGAATATGTATATATACATATTATTTTCTTTGTAGCAAAGTCTTTGACTTTAACGTTGAATAATTTTTTTTTATTATTCCAAAATTAATATTTTTATTCTATAAATTCAATCAATTTATCACACAAAAAGGTACGAGGACCAAGTCAAGGTAAGGGACTAGAAAATCTCATGAAAAGTAAGAATAAGTTGATAGTAGAGATACCAGAGGGAAAAGCTATTGATGCAGTTCAATCAGTTAAATTATCTTCTGAAATTGGAATCATTTCTCGACAATTCATACCGACTCAAGGTTTGAATTGAGATTGCTACAACGAAATATTCCACAAGTCATATTATTTTTTATTTTTTGTAAACATTTAAACATTTTTATATTTATATAAATGAAATTATTATGTATTTAGTGAAATATTTGTTTAAATCTTATTATTTTGCAATAAGTGAACTATTTTATTTTTATTTAGATTTGTATAAATAATTTTATTTTAATATATATTATCATTAAAAATGTCATAGATTATAAATTATTTGTGTTTTGCTACAATATCACTTTTGTCACATATAAGATGATTTTAATGCATTATTTGTGACAATATAAATTATGAATAACGAAATCTTATTTAATTTAGTGACGTAAACAACTATCATAGAATATAAATTATAAAGTGACGTTATGCATAAACGTCATTCATAATATTATTAGGTAACATTTATATTATGTCACTAAAAAAGTGACAATATCTCTTTCGTCACATATATGTTGATTTTAATGTATTATCCGTGACGATATAAATCATTAATAACGAAATTTTACATAATTTAGTGACATAATTAGTTGTCATTGAATATTAATTATATAGTGACGTTATATATAAATGTCATCCATGCTAATATTAAGTGACGATATACTACGTTATTAACAATGTGACAATTTTCTTTTCGTCACGTATACAATGAAATTATTGTGTTATTGGTGGCGATATGATTTATTAATGACGAAAATACACATCATTTGGTGACAAAAGTAATTGTCACTGAATGCAAATTAAACTGTGACGTTATCCATTAGCGTCACTTTATATTTAACAATACATGACGATAACACATATATCGTCACTTTTGACATTTAGTGACACACTTAGGGTGATGTCGTGACATTGACTTTTACGTCACAAAATACATCTAGTGACATAAATTGAAGTTTTAGTGACAATAACCTAAATACCACTAATAAAAAAATTTGTTGTAGTGCCTTAATCCATCATTATTGATAATTCCCCCATTAACCTAACGAAAGCTTAATGGATGATCAATGGCAACGTAATTACCAATCCAATACTCAAAGTATTGTTTCTGCATCTCTCTCACCAGCTTCTTTTTTTCATAGTTTAGCTCTTTACGACTTTCATCATCGTTGTTTTATGTTTGACACGTCATCGTTTTACAACTTGAGTCGTCGTTGTAGTTTTCGATTGCGCCATTACAAATTAAAGAAAATCCAAATTTGGTTAGGAGTTAGAAATATCAAATATATGGTAGGTTTTGTTTATATTTTTTATTTTTTCATATTTTGAATGATTTAAATAAACATTTAATATTTAAATTAGATATCTTTTATTAATTAGATACTTAATTAATCTTAGTAGTTAAGAGATTTGTTGCTATTCATCATCGTGTATGCATGGGATATAAGTATATGTTATCAATAGTTGAGAATATTCAAATATATACTACATTATGTTCACTCCAAATTCATAAAATCATATTTTATTTATTAAAGATCAGTTAACACTTCAATAAATTAATTTAAAATCAATTAAACAATTTAAAAAGTACCACATGACATCATTATAAAGTGTTCGTTTGTCATGTTAATGACAATTAAATTAATTAATATTAGCAACAGAAAAATTAATTAATATTGATTTTCATTAATAATCAATTCATTTTATTTTAATGGATCAGAGCTCAATCGGATATATTATTTTTTAAGGATTTAACTAATTTTCTAAAATTTTTAATTTAATTTAAATTATACTAATATACCAAAAAAAGTATTGATGTCAAATTTGGTATAAGATTGCGAGTTAATATTTAACATGTTTGATTTTGTTATTGCGTTTTTCAATTTGTTGATTTTAAATACAAACGTGTAGATTTTTTTTAAAAAAAATCAGAAAAATCAATTAAATTATTGAATTTTGAATATCTCTCTCTCTCTTTCAGAAAAATTCAGACAAAACCGATTAAATTATTGATTTTTAATTCTTTTATAAGTTTAATTTGTATGATTGGTATATTTATGTAGAATAATAGTTTATATCAACAAGACATATTTTTAAATTCATTAGTCACTTTTTATATATGAATCGTGTACAAATGTATAAAGTGCGTACACTAATGTAAGTTGACCATCCGACATATATATAATAGATTTATACTTGACATCACCTACTATCAGCGGAGAACTCAAATCTTGTATTTAAATAATGGAACTTATTTAATACATTATACTTTCAACGCATTTAAAAATTAATAATTTAATTTAAGCTTTTTAATATTTTGATTAAATAAAAATTTTGTATTTAACTATAATCTTTTTAAGATAAAAAGTATAGTTTTAAAGTCTTACAAAAATTATAATTTTATTAAATTAATTATATTATACGTTTTTAAATTATGATTTTAGTTATAAATTGATTTTAATTTTTTAATATTTTAATTTCATCCTCATGCTATAATTTTCATTTTAAATTAATTCTTAGATTTTTGAATATTTCAAATTCATCTTCAAATTGACTCTCTATAACAATCCCCAAATTTCTAAAAATTCCAGTTTTATCCTCGACATTTAAATGATTTTATAGGATGTTATTGGGTCATTCAAAAGTTTAGTGATCTATTTAGAATGAGGGACATAGGTCAGAGATTAACTTGAAATATTCAAACTTTTAGGTTTCCATGTCACTCCGAAAAAGGAAACCCTGAAAACGTTGAAAGACATCAAAGAAATCATATACAGCACAAAAGAAGTTTCATTTAGAAACATAGAAACAGAAGACATACAGAGAAACACAGAAAGCTACGTACAGCCTCATCAAACACAGTACAAAGATCCCATTTTTATTCTCAGATGGGTACTTTACAGTCAATAACACAAACAGCAGGCGGTTCTAGATGGGATTTCTTTTTCATAGCTTTAAACTATTCCTCTTTGACGAGGTGAGCAGCCATATCGGCGGTGAGTTCGATAAAGAACTGACGCAGACTCTCGGGGTGTCCGACGCCTTCATGCAGCATTTCGTAATCCAAAATCCAGTGCGCTATACAGCCTTTACCATCCTCCTTGGGCAGAGTTTGAATCGTGATCACGAAGCTCTTGTATTCATCCATCAGATCACCTTCTAGCATTGTGAATACTATGGACTTGCCATCGTGGTCATAATCCACCACCTGCTTCGCTGTTTTAGCCTTTCCATCTATATATAGGGACGGACGTAGATTAATTTTATGTTAGAGAGAACAACTTCTTAAATTTTAAGGACGAAAATAAATTATCAATAGAAAATATTTAAAATATATGTACCGTGCACATATTTCCAGCAAATGGTGACGCCGGATTTCCCGAATTCGCCTTCGTGTAAATCGCATCCTTGCACTTTCTCGGAGCTGGTGTGGTGCACATGGTGCGGCCTGTGTGCCCACATATGGTGGAACTGTTCGGGAGTAGCGTCGATCTCGACGTCAAACTCGAGCTTGCCGGTTAGAGGCGACGATGCCATTGTTTCACACCTGGATTTCTGTTTGAATATAGCAGGGTTTAGCTTTGAAGAAATGGTTTGCGGTTGAAATGTTTATGTGCATTGGTGGCCACCTTTTATAGACCGGTGTCAATGTCCATGTGCAGGCTGCAATCCTCTCCAATTGGACGCACCGGATTCATAATGCTCTTTTCTTTAATAAAAGATTCATAATGCTCTTTCTGAATTTAATAAAAGACTCATAATGCTCTTTTCTTTAACAAAAGATTCATAATGCTCACTGTATACAGCGACGAAACCATTTTTTCCATTTTTTTTGAAATTAAATATATTAAACTTTAATCCCATCAAAATTTTAGAGTTTAATTTTAAAATTAAATATATTAAGTCTTGATCTATTTTTTCAGTTTTATATATATATATATTTTTATATTTTTATCAAATTTTAAAAAACAAATAAATTATTTTTTATAATCTGAGATAAGTACAAGATAATATCTGCTCAAATATAACTCTAAACCATTTGACATTAAATACTTGTATCCCTAATATTCCAAGTACTCAAGTTCGGGACCTTAAAGAATAACAATAATTTATTTACCACAAAAGTCACGGGTTCGTACGAATAAGTTAAACATTGGCATTGCATGTCTCTTTAATTAGGTCTCTTCATTTATAGTAGAGTTTACCTCATAAGAAATTAAAATAATTGATCAAATATTCTTTTTCGAACAAAAAAATCCTTGTGAAACAAGTAAATTTCACAAGATAAACTTGGCTTTATCAAACAATGTTCTTTCGAAAACAAGAGTTTTTATCATCAATGTATATCTTCTAGAATAATCTCATTGTATCTTGTTTGGTTGAATAAAAGATTGCTTAAATAAAAAATAACTTTATGATAGATTAGTCTAAATTTTTTTATTTCCAAATCAATGAGAATTTTATAGAATAAATTTTATATTTTTGTGAATAGTTTGGGGTATAATTATAAGATAATATCTTTTCAAAATCTTTTTTTAATCATTGCTAACATATATATTTTACAAATATAACTGCTTGAATCTGAATTTTTTAGAAAGAATAACATTTCTTTTTTATAATTGATGTTATTCAATGAATTCTCAAATAAATTTTATATTAATTTACAACATACATCATTTAATATGAAATAATCTTTCCAAAAAAAAACGTTATCATCAAAATAATCTAAATCAATGCTTAAACTAGTCATTAAAAAATCATTAATGAAAAAAAAAATTGTTTCCATCACTTTTGCACTAACACTAGCCATTAAATAATAGTTATATTTATGATAGACAGCGAATATATAAGTTGACCCACGATCATATTGTTAAGAGTGAGGCACGGATGTCGAAGAATTTAATTTAGTTTTATTGTTTAAATTAAAATAAATTATTAATGATTTCAGGTTGCTTGCAAAGTCTAAATATAGAAAACAATAATATTTTGATTTATTGTGTATATTTTTTTATTATTAATGTGCTCGATGTGACATGCGTCATTTTTTTATTTTTTAAAATTTTATCTTGATTAATTTGAATTGATTCGTATTATACATATGATTTTAATATGTGAGTTTTTAAGCAAAAACTTTTTTTATATATAAAACCTCAAATTTAAAATATACTTAAATGATATCAAATTATTTATCACTTACATCAATTTTGATTGATAACTTAATATCAGCCCTTTGCAACTTGCTACTTAACCTACATAGTGCTAAATTTATTATTTTGATGCACATGTTGAGATTTATATCATAATTTTTTATTCGAAGGATTTATATATTTACTCTAAATAGTCATAATTCAAAGTTTATTTTTATTATGAAAAGCTTTATATTATTATAATTTTTATTTAATATTTTTCAATAGTTTAATGTGATTATAAAATAATATATGTTAAAAAAATAACTATTGACAACGTGAATACATCCTGTAAATTAAATGTTCAAACTCAAAACCTCTATGAAGAATAACATTTTCTTTAACCACCGAAACCACTTGATTAGATTCATATTCAACTTTTTTATATTATGAAGCATTGTTATTGTAGATGAGTTTACAATAAATATAATTTATTGATATGCATCACTAATGATACACATTGATATATATTATTATTATTTTTAATATGTTTTAAATATAAGAGGGACTTAAAGCACGATTTACCCTTTTTGCAAATGAATTTTAATCTACTCCGATTTTCTCCCGCCCCATTTTTAATCATTTTTTAATTATAATATAATAGTACATTATCATATTAAACAATAATTAAGAATTGAGTTTTAATTTAATAATAATTAAGAATTAAATTTTAATTTAATAATAATTAACAATCTTCTAGGAATTCTAAAAGATGTCGACGATATCCAATCTTTAATATAATCAATCATTGTTAAAATGACCGACATTGATAAGGCCTGGAACCAGCACTCCATGCTTAGTTCCTATGTTGTTTGGGTAAATAAAAGAATCAGCAAGGCAAATGCACGAAAAGGTTTTTTCATTTACCCAACAAGTCAAAAAGATACATTAATTATTAGTTTATCAATTTTTTTGTTTAATAGAAGTTATTTTAATAAAAAAATTAAACATTAAAATTAAAATTTGTTGAAATGAAACTAAAAGCAGGAAAAAAAATAAAAACAAAAACCATACACATAAATTAAACCGTAACCGTGACAGCAATTTAAGACCGACACACGGTTTGATACCGCATGAAATGGAACTAAAAGCAGAAAAGAAATAAAAACGATACTCAGATTTTTTTTTTGTTGAAAGAAAAGGAAATGTCTGCGAATGTTTAAGGCAAAGGGAACATCTTAACGTTGCCGATCAATGAACCAAACCGTATTTGGTATTTAAAAGAAAGTATGGAATTTTGGCATTTAAATTTATTCATTAGTCCACAACAATCATCAATGAACCCCATCCTGCAGATAGCTCTGCTTTAAGCTCTTGTTTGGAAGAATCATTTCATCATCACTGTCATATTCTGCTAATAATATTAATGATTGATGATTGGTCAGAGGTGCTTTTTCTCATGAGGTTGTGCTTTGGAGAGGGGAAGAATCACTTCCTTCATCACTTCGGTAGTTGTCGGATCCGGTCTCGGAATGGAAATCACCTAGCCTGTCCTCAGTTCCATCGCCGCCGCACTCGATGCTCAGCCTGGTTGAGATGCTATGCAATCTAGATGAGATGGAAGGAGGGAGAGAGGGAAGGATGTTATTCTCTTCGGTGGCAGCTGAAAGAAAGCTCAATGCCGTCACCACATCGCTCATCAAAGGACGGGCGGTGGCTTCCTCTTGTAAGCACATGGCTGCTATTGCTACTGCTTGATTCAAACCCCTTTCCGGGAATTGCTTGTTGAGTAAAGGATCCGCCATGTCCGGGAAGTTTTTCGGTTCCCTGAATAAGGGTTGAGCCTGTTCCAATTCCATATACAACTAATCATAAATGTCTATAGAGCATCATGCTCATAACACAACTGTAAGTGCAACAACATCCAAAAGAGCACAATACCTTAACGTTATATGCACCATACCCTTAACAACTACAGGTAGAAACACATTTACTTACCCAAGTGACCAAGTTTTGCTCGTTCACCGGTTTGGTAGTGTCGATGGCTCTTCGTCCGGTGATAAGTTCCAACAGCACAACCCCGAAACTATATACATCGGCAACAGTTGTGAGTTGACTCGATCGTGTATACTCCGGAGCACTGTACCCATATGTTCCCATCACCCTCGACTGCATTTCGGCCGAATGCCCGAGCTTGTCCAGTCCAATATCAGACAGTTTGGGGTTGAATTCTTCATCCAACAACACATTGGAGGACTTTAGATCACAATATATCACAGGAGGATTGACCTTGTCATGCAAATACTCTAGAACTTGAGCTGCCCCATATGCTATTTTCATTCGGGTTAACCACTCTATTTCTGGCTTATCATCGTCATCGGATTCTGCAATTACCACAACAAACAACAAATATATTACTATGGTTGATCATTTCTTAAAAATTCAGCGAGAATGGAGCAAAGAAGAAGAAAATGATAGTACTAAGTAGATTATCTTCAAGGGAACCCCCAGGCAGGAATTCATAAACCAAAAGCCTCTGATCTCCATCAGCACAGTATCCAATGAGATTAACCAGATTTGCATGCTGTAAGAGACTCAATCGAGCTACCTCTCCGAGGAACTCCTTGCATCCTTTCATATGATTCCTGTCAAGTTTTTTCACGGCAACCACCTATATGTATCGCCGATTTTCAGATCACAAAAACCAACCAGTCAACATTTCTATCTCTTTATTCTCAATCAGATTCAATTATTCGATCTTCAAATTTAGATCCGATCAATGCAAGTCTCGTCTAACAAATCCAATATTCAAATCCAAACGTAAATTAACTACCTAATTTTCTTAATTATAGTCACAAGAAAGATCGATCAAGTACCTGGCCATTAGGCTGAAGAGTTCCCTTGTAAACTCTTCCGAAACTACCTTCACCCAACAAACGTTCTTGACGGAAATTCTTGGTTGCCGCGGCTAGCTCTCGGAAACTGAATTTTTGAGCCGCGATCCTCGCATGCTGTGACTGGTTCGCCTCCATTCCTGCTTTATCAGTCAGTTTTTGTTTTCTCATTACCTTCTTATACCAAAAACAAACGCACGCAGATTACAAATCAACAAATTAAACGTTTCTCCATTTTCTGACGTCCAATGTTCTTGTTTTGCTTTTACATCATTAAATTTATCAGTAAACTACTAAACGAGAATTTTGGATTTAATTCAACAAATTCATGCAGTTATGACATCACATCTAAGGTGACGTTTGGTTCGCTGAAATCCTTTGGAATTAAGGGGAATTGGAATTCAATTATACCATTTTCCCATGTTTGGTTCAAAATTTTAAAGGGGAATTGAAATCCAATTTCATCAAGAGAGGGAAAGTAAATTCCATTAAGGGAGGGAAAGTAAATTTCATCCATAACATGATTGAATTGAAATCCTTTAGAGGAGGGAACGTGAAATTTGACCATACTACCCTCATCAATCTTTTGGTATTCGGGTCGGATTTTTTTTTAAAAAAAATTGGGTTCGGGTCGGGGTTTTTAAGTGTGATATTCGGGTCGAGTTTTTTTAAGTGTGATATTCGGGTCGGGTTTTTTTAAGTGTGATATTCGGGTCGGGTTTTTTTAAGTGTGATATTCGGGTCAGGTTTTTTAAGTGTGATATTCGGGTCGGGTTCGGGTTTATGGTGAAAAATACCCAACCCAAAAAAATATATAATTTTACCTTATATATTTAGGAATAATTACAATAATACCCCTCTATATATAATTTTTTCAATTAAGTCACTGTTTTTACACTGTTTTTTTAACTGTGATATTCGGGTCGGGTTTTTTTAAGTGTGATGTTCGGGTCGGGTCGGATCAGTGAAACTTTATTTTGGTCGGGTCGGGTCTCGGGTGGAGGTTCCCTTGTTCTCAGGTCGGGTTGGGTGGACCAAAAACCCGACCTATGACTATCCCTAATTGGGATGATTTTTACTTATAATGTTTATTAGTATGATTTTTATAATTTATTGAAATGAATAATCAATCAATAAAATGAAAATTTAATATTTTTTAAATTTTTATAATATATTGCTATATGTAAGTTATAAAACAAACTAAAATTAAGCAAAAAAAACAAGAATGACAATTCTGTTATTTTACATTACTGAAATCAAATTCATCTAACATGTCTGCGAACCAAACAGAATATGAAATTGGATTCCAATTCAATTTCCTGCCAACCAAACATGTTTCAGATTAAGATTTCAATTCCTACAGATTCCAATTCTTTTACAGATTCCAATTCCCTCATAAACATTCCAGCGAACCAAACACTACCTAATAAGTTTCATATTGTAATTTTGGCATATCACCTCTTTCCTTTATTATAAAAAGATTTATTTTAAAAATATACTTAAATATCATTTTTTTAATCTAGCCACTTAAAAATATTTTTTTATAAAATAGGTATTTAAAACATTTATATTATCATTCGAGTGCATAAAATATTTTCTTTGTCAAAATATCTAGCATATATAATCTTTTTCATCTAAAGAACCTAAAGTTAACACGTGACATACTTTAAACATCTAGGTGAAACGAGTGATAGCACAAAAAAATAGTAATGTTTTAGATTTAAAAATATAGAAAGTCAAAGTAATAAAGGTAGACAAATATCTTTTAATATTAATATTTTTTGAAAATTGATTAAAATTATAAAATTGCAGAAAAATCAATATATATTATAATTTTGAAAAATATGATTTTTGAAAATGATCTGACTTTCTATAAATTATGAAAATTTTATATATACTCTAATTTTTGTATAAATTATTTTACAAAATAAATATTTTGTGTTACCACGTCATGTGAACTAAAGATTTCGACAATTATCTTATTGCAAAATTAATGTAAAATCGAATCTGATGTCTGATAAATCAGGGACGGAAGTTAAATTTTTATATTAAAAAGAAATTTTAACTTCTAAAATTTTAAGAATATAAACTTAAAATTAAAAATAAATTATTAATACAAAAGAAAAAAATATTTATAAAATATAATAATTTAAAAATTTTATTACCATATTCCGCTCCCATCCTCGGTCCCTCCGGTATTAAGACCTCATTATTTTTCAATGATAACAGCTACCTCTATTTTCTAGCTATTTTAGCTTTCAAATCATCTATAGAACAGTATAATATGCTTTCCATGCAGTGATTTGCAGATTCAGAACCGGAAAAAGGGAATCAAAAGAAGAAAACAAAGATGCGCATACCAAATAAAATTCTGGATCGAATAAGCTCGTCAGAGGAAGACACATGATCCCTTTTGCCGCTCACTTTCCTGCCTTTGTGCGTTGCGAAACACGGCAAGCAATTCATCTTATTCGCCATGATTCCAAACCCTAGACTTCCTCGCTAATTGAAGTTTGGTGAAGGGAGGCGTAGGCGGTGGGGGATTGAAGCAATCTCCCAATGAAGCAGATATGGGCTAAGGCGGGGAACCTTCAACGGATTGAAGGAACCCCTCGTTGAAGGAGAAGGGGTTTTGGAACCGAAGAAAACTACAACAACGAACCATGTTTGGAGACCGCAGAAACAAATTTGTAAGCTTATTCTATGAGAAAGAACAACTCAAAACGGTTTAACCTATAACAATAGATAAAAGCTATATCAATGGGATTGTTCAATTTGAAAATCTAATTCGTTGATTTTGAGACGAATAATAGTACGAGGGGTTAACATTAAGTTGAGGGGTAGTTATAAAAAGTTAAATTTGGATTTGTTTTTAAATTAAGTTGTTGGGATCAAAATAAGTGATTATTTTTTGGGTAAAACACACAAATGGTCCCCCATCTATAGGGTGCTACTTTGTTGAGTCCATCGACTATTAAAAGTTACAAAATGATCTCCAATTATAGGACGTTGCTTTGTTGAGTCATTGACTATTGAAAGTTATAAAATGATCATTCGACTATTCATATGTTTCAAACTCATCATTTTTCTGTTAAAAAAATTAGTGACTAATTGAGTTGGACGTTAACATGTTAACCGAAATATAATAAAATATGATCCCATACTTGTTTGAACAATATCTTGTGGATCGACTCTCAGGTTACATTATATCGTCGAGCTAGTGCTTGATAGCAACGGTGGTGCCAGTAAACATCATCAAAATATGATTTTATCATATCTCAGTCAATAGGTTAACGACCAACTCAAACAATCATCAATCTTTTAATAGAAAAGGACAAGTTTGAAACATATGAATAGTAGGATGAATATTTTGTAATTTTTAATAGTTGAGGGACTCAACAAAACATCACCTTATAATCAAGAGACCATTTTATAACTTTTAATACCATTTCATATCATATATTTTTTTTTTCATAATTTGTTACGAAATGTATATCAACTAATATATGATATAAAATATCAAAAAAAAATTACTTAAATAATTACTGGAAATTGTAATCTAAAACGACACAAATATATAACATTTTCTGATTTACAAGGAAAAGAGATGATGTCAATTTTGGAATATGATAAATGTATAAGAAAAAAATAGAAATTTTTTAACAAAAGTAAGGTTTTAATCTTATTCATAAATTAAATTTTAATTGAAAATGATGACCTCTTTAGTTTTATATTGTTATAGGTAAATCTCTCCTCTTAATATATAAAGATTGTTTGATAAAAAAATAATGTAATTTTCATACTGGAGTGTACGAAGCGAATCACCGGCAACCATATCAAGGCAAAGATTCAAGTCACCAAAAATTACTAGACCATAAACTGAACTAAATAACTAAAGCACTCAACGTGACTCTTGATTCGTAGAAAAAATTATCACCAAAGGATATAATATTTTCCGAAATTATATTATCACGTTTGGTTCACGGAAAAGATTATTACCCGAAAATATTCTTTTTCCGATAGTAGTATTTTTTGGTTAAAATGGTAGAATATCATTACCTCCAAATTTTTAGGTATTACACAATTCCTACCACTTTAAACAAGAATACCCTTAGACTAATGAATTCTTTTTATAATTATCCTTTTCAATTCTTATTTTTTATACTTTACTCAAAATTATAAACATAATAATAATATATAAAGAGTTTGATTTACTAAAATATTAATAAAACTGAGAATTTAAAATATTTATTTTTTTATTATTCAATATATTTACTATTTATAAATTTATGGAATTAAAAAAATAATATTATTGTAAAAATATAATTATTTAAAATAATATTTAATTGTTAGTTATTAAGAAACCGATCTTATATATTGAAAAAATATCTTTATCCACTCAATATCATAATATATTTTTTCATATTATATTATACTATATTATATTATAAATATGATACTTGTGAACATTATTTAAAAATATAAATTTAATATACTAATTATATTTATTATAGATTAAATGTATTTTTCCTCAAAAGTTAGATAATATAACGATTAAAATATTTTTTTATGAATTTTCATTGCAATATTTATAAATTGATATTAAAGTTTAAAAAAATATATTTGGTAAAATATACAAGTAATCTTATATTCATCCAACCAAGCACTGTAATCTTACATTTCTGCTAAGCAAACCAAACAAGATAATGCATCATTCCCATAGTAATGTTACATTCCAATAATAACATTCCCAACGGTAATCTTACATTCTGTGAATCAAACGCTCTCTCAGGGTAGGTTGTCTATTCATTGAACCTACCGTAAGTATAGACACCGTTGGCTCCGGCTACCATACCAATCATCCTCTCGTATTTACACAAATTCTCTGCCTAGTATACGAAAGGACTTGAGTTTTGAATAAAGAAGCATCTTCCAGAAGAAACCAATGCACATCCAATTACAAATTTGTTGTAAACAAAGTTAATCAAATTCACATCCAACGTAATTTCTTGTCTTTTTACAGAACAAAGAAAGCATTCACTGATCCTAAAGAACCGACAAAATAATAGAAAGAAGAGAAGACACTTCCAAAATGATCCTAGCGTGCATATCAGCATAGAATTTTCCGGGAAAATTTGTCTACCAAATGCTTGATTTCAGTGGAATTATCATATAGTAAGAAACAAGGTCAAGACTAAAAATTATTGACTAGTCCATGAAAAATGACACAATTTGCTACCCCCCTAACCGGAAGGGTGGAAAGAAAACTCCTTACCCTGTACTAAAAATTGATTCGAGTTACTGACAAGATTTCAAACTACTGTGCATTGCTCTTTTCACAAACCAAATCAGCACTATTACCCTTTTGATCATCTTCACTGCAGACTGGATCACTGTTTTTATTCTGTCCAAGTAGAACCAATGAGTATTAGACAAACTAGATGAGGGGAACGAAAACGAAGTAGCCTATTTAAAACATTGAATTTGTTAATATAAAGAATGTAATTGCATATATTAAAAAATTACACTAAGGATACGTAAATGCACGACACACACACACACACACAAACTTATATGCAAGTCAGAATATCAGAATCTGTACAATATAGCCCTTCGAATCATTTTCATGGATGCAGGTTGCACGTCTATGTTACTCGAACTCGAGTGTAACTGTCGATACAAATATGTGTCCGTTACAGTTTATTCAAGTTTTCTTAATTTTCCATGTGAGTGGAGGATTTTCGACATTTTATTTCTTTATATCCATATCCGAAAATTCATCGGCCATGCATAAATGAATCATCAGAGTAACATAGTAGGCTACCATGATGAATCCATGTCTTCTTTTGTGTTGTAGTTATCTTTTTACTCTTCAATCCATGTACAAAATTGAGAAGACCATAAATACACAATTTGGTCATAAGCAAAAACATAGTTGATCTAGAAATTCAACTGAAATAAAAGTTTATATAACATCTAAAATCCCATTAATATTTATACAATAAGGTCTAAAAAACGTACCTTTTTATTTGGAGTCCTAGCCTGCATAAGTTCATGAAATTTCCGCATCAACATCTCTTCTTCTACCTACAAGAGCCAAAAGGGAAAAAATCATTCTTTCCGATTAATCGTTTTGATATTATCACTAGTATAAATCAAGAAAAGGGGAAGAAGAAACTAACTTGAAGCTTATGCAATTCGTGAAAAATTGATGAAAGAGATCCTGAAAGCAACTCATTCTGCTTCTCCAAGTGCCTACAAAAAAATATAAAATTAAAAGAAAGCAAGTTTGATTTTCAAATATCCATGACAAATAAATTAGGGCGAAACTTACTTGAGTATCTCGCCGGTGTGTTTAGGATCCATAAGAAATTGGAGATTCAAAAACACGAATACGTAATTAACGAAAACCCTAGTTAAATTCCAGGCAAACAAGGATGGATTAGCGGAAGATTGAAGGGAGAAGATGGGAATTTTAACGGATAAATCAAATTGTGCGGGCACAAAATGAAAATGCCGAGTAATTTGCTGATTTTTATTTTGGATAAACTACGTATTTAGTTACCTAACTATCATTTTGATTTCATTTTAGTCATGTAACTATTATTTTCTCAAAATTTTACCTAATGTTATATTTTGGTTTCATTTTAGTCACCCAACATTAAAAAATAACGTCGATGATGACATGATACCATAAGTTAATACCATATCATTACTGAAAAAAATATAAAAATTTCATGTCAGAAGTTTTGTTTATTCTTTAACGGTAAGTGATCAAAACAGAATCAAAACGTAATATAGGTATGGTTTGGAAAATGATAATAGTTAGGTGACCATATCAGAACTAAAGTAATAATTGGCTTACTAAATGTGTAGTTTACCCTTTTATTCTTTCACTACTGTATGTTCGTTTTAATCATCAAAGTATATAAAAAAATCAATTATAATATTAATGTTTTCGAATTCTTTTTTAAATTATTGGATCGTTAATTTTCTAATATCCGTATCATAAAGATTCTTTGTCAAATTAACTTTTATATTCATATTCAAATATTCAGATATCGAAAAATATAGGCATCTGATTTTTTCAAATGTGATACATGTCATTATTTTAGGTATATAAAATTTTTAGATCGGATTAAATTCAATATCCGAATTTATACACCCCTAATAGAGAAGGTTGCCCGTGATGATAGATGACAACTAGTAATAATATTGAAATGAGAGATTTAGGGTTACAAACTTTTTTTGTAATTTAAAAAAAAATATTTTAAAAAAATTAATAATATGATTATTTTTTTCAAAAAAAAAAAATAGACACCTAAAGTTAACTTAGGATATAGTTTGAACACTTATTTTTGTACTAAGCCAAAATATAAACATAACACGTATCATTTATACAGATTTTTTAACAGTCGTTACTACGTAGACACCTAAAAGTGTAATGGAGAAAGAGGTTTTTTTTAACGGTTGTTTCTGCGTAGGTACCTAAAAGTGTAACGGAAAAAACGTTATACACCTAAAAGTGTAACTTCGAAAAATTAGACATTTATTTTTAACAAAATTTTTTTAAGCGCCTAAAGTTAATTAGACACTTATTTTTACATTAAACCTTCTTCAATCATCATCATTCACAATAAAATTGACATCAAAACATTCTCGTTTATTTAAAATATATTTAAAATCGATGAAAATCAAGCAGAACTTTGATACTTAAAGTTGTTAAGAGAGGATGTAGCTTCTAATGTGTTGAGCAATTGGTTTAATCTCAGTAAGAAATTTGGGCACCTAAGGCATACATTGATTAATAAAAGGTAAAGAAGAAAGCATTAAAATTTAGTGTGGAGAATGTAACTCCTTGCTTGTGCCCAACAGAACAGACCCACAACACCGAAATAGAAACTAACAAAACCACTTACACACAACACCCACACCAGTATTGGTCCCTCTCTCCTTCAAATGTCTTCCCTGGGAAGCTTGCTCCGTTACATCCCTCGCACAAACCCGGATTACCGGCCAGTGCTCCCGGGAATCTCTGATATCCCTGGTTAACAGGAACTGATCCGGAAAAACTGTTGTACGATAGGTTCAAGAGTACGAGATTTTTAAGGGCTCGGGGATATGTCCGGATAACAAGTTGTGTGACATATCCAATGCCCTCAAGTTCAACATTTTGTCCAACCTAGGAACCGGACCGTCAAGGAAGTTGTAAGATAGATTCAGATATTCCAATCCTTGTACTTGAAGGAGTACGTTCGGAATCTCACCGCGCAACAAATTATGTGATAAGTCGATTGCAACGGCTGAAGATACCTTGTAGCTGAAGCTTAATTCAGTGCTATCAAAGACCGCGGCAGAAATTTTGATATAGGCATTTCTCATTGGCTCTTGAGCTGCTCTATCACTATTTCCTTCCTTGCTGTGGAAGTTGATACTGAAGTTACCATCTGGTATGAAGCCTGAAAATTTGTTCCCAGACAAGTCGATCATCTGGATTGCTCCGAAACTGAACAGACAGCTCGGTAAATCCCCAGTAAATTTGTTGTGAGCTAAGGATAGATACTTGAGGTTCGACCATTTCGTTATCGCATCGTTCAGTGTTCCAGAGAAGCTGTTGGAGCTAAAATCCACAACCTCTAGTGACTTTAAACCTGCCAAGGTTAGTGGGATTTCACCAGAAATCTTATTGTGGCCTACATCCAGTATCTTCAAGCTATCCAATGCATCGAGCTCTGGTTGAATTTCGCCGGAAAGGTCATTGTTATTGAGCAGCAACGCAAGTAACTGAAAACAACCAACAGTGTCTAAAGGAATCGAACCCGACAAGGAGTTGTGTGAGAGATCAATTACTTGGAGATAAGTCAAATTCCCAATCCTTGCCGGAATGGCCCTTGCAAGTTGATTATGAGAAAGAAACATCGCTTGCAAGCTTTTCAGCTCTGTGATCTTCAACGGAATTTTACTGGAAAAACGGTTGTGAGAGAGGTCGAGAAGAACAAGGCCTGATTTCTCGGTTGCCTCTGCAACTTTCCCGTGGAGAGGACCTGATAAATCATTGAAACTCAAGTCCAACACAAGTAACTTTTCTGTAAACACAAGCTTGGGAGAGATGTTGTGGAATTCGGGTTAATTTCCACCAATAACAATTCACCTTGAAAACTATTATCTAGGTGACTAGTGTGAAAACGATTGTACTAAAAATCACCCCAAGGTAGATTTCCAGGAAAGAGGAGGGGTCACAATGGTCCCTCTTAAAACCCACTTTCCTTAGACAAAATTACCAAGACAAGTAATTTTAATAGGACAATAATTGACAACAACTATACCCGACAATAGTTATTAAATAGACATAAAAGAGAACACCAAAATATTTCACTAATAGAGGAAATATTACAAAGAGAGAGAATACAAATAGCCTTTAAAATAGAAGAAGGCTTATATTTGTGGGATGATTAACTAAGGAGGAGGATAGCTTTATTTATAACAAAAGAATTTCCCCTCCTCCTTATACACAACCAATGTGGGACTTTGCCAAAAACCAACAAATTTCCATCTTGGCAAATTCCACACACATCTCTAAAAAACAATCTTTTAATTTGTAACAATATTGACCAAGTCTAAATAATGTTTAAACTTGACCGCAGTTACCACTTTTGTCAACATATCAGCAGGATTCTCAGTGGTCCGAATCTTCTGGATTATGACTTCACCTTCTTCTAGAATCTCTCGTACAAAGTGATATCGAACATCGATGTGCTTCGTCCTTGCATGGTAAACCTGGTTCTTTGCTAAATGAATAGCACTCTGACTGTCACAGTGCACTTTGATGTGCTTTTGTTCCATTCCCAATTCACCAAGCAACCCTTGAAGCCAAATTGCCTCCTTCACAGCCTCTGTAACTGCCATATACTCTGCCTCTGTAGTAGACAAAGCCACTGTTGACTGTAAGGTGGACTTCCAACTGACTGGTGCATTTGCAAATGTAAACACATAACCAGTAGTTGATTGACGCTTGTCCAAATCACCTGCATAGTCTGAATCACAATACCCAAATACACACTGACCATCTTGTTTGTCCTGCTGAAAGACCAAACCAACATCTACGGTGTTCAAAATATACCGCAGAATCCATTTCACAGATTGCCAATGCTCCTTTCCAGGATCATGCATATACCTGCTCACAACCCCAATTGCCTGTGAAATATCGGGTCTCGTACACAGCATTGCATACATCAAGCTACCAACAGCACTTGCATACGGAACCTTTGACATGTATTCCCGTTCTGCATCATCCTTAGGTGACATGGATGCACCGAGCTTGAAATGAGGAGCAAGAGGTGTACTAACTGGTTTTGACATCTCATTTATGCCAAAACGTTTTAGTACCTTCCTCAGATATTCTTTCTGAGACAAACAAAGCCTCCCCAATTTCTTATCCCTTGATATCTCCATGCCTAGAATCTTTTTCGCTTCACCAAGATCCTTCATCTCAAACTCCCTGTTCAATTGAGTCTTTAGTTTCGCAATTTCTATCTGACTCCTGGAAGCTATCAGCATATCATCAACATAAAGAATAAGATATATATATGATCCGTCTTCTAGCTCGCGTAAATACACACAATGATCATATTTGCTTCTTGTGTACTTCTGCCCTATCATAAACTTGTCAAATCGCTTGTACCACTGCCTTGGAGATTGCTTCAATCCGTACAGCGATTTTTCTAATTTGCACACCATCTCTTCTTTTTCAGCAACTTTGAATCCATCTGGCTGAGTCATGTAGATTTCCTCATCCAAGTCTCCATGTAAAAATGCAGTTTTTACATCTATCTGAACTAGTTCCAAATCCAACTGCGCTACCAAAGCCAACAAAATTCTGATGGAGGAATGTTTTACAACTGGAGAAAATACTTCATTATAATCAACTCCCTCCGTTTGAGCGTATCCTTTAGCCACCAATCTTGCTTTGTAGCGGATGTTATTCTTGTCAGGAAATCCATCTTTCTTTGCATATACCCACTTGCACCCAATTGCCTTCTTTCCCTTCGGAAGACTAGCTAGTTTCCACGTCTGATTCTTTTGAAGGGATTGCATTTCTTCATTAATGGCGATCCTCCACTTTTTATGTTCTGAACTTTGAACTGCTTCATTAAAAGTGGCAGGAACGTCATCAATTGCAATTGGTGATGCAAAAGAGACCATATCAGCATAACGAGCATGTTGTCTAATAGTCCTCTTTCCCTTTCTGAGTGCAATTGATTCATGTTGCTGTGGAGGTTCTTGGGTCTGAACCTCTTCTTCATCTGACTCTTCTTCTACCATAGGAGAGTCAACATCAGTTTCTTTACTGGTTGGGACAAATTTGCTTCCTTCAAACTCCACCTGTTTGGGAGTTCCATCTGTCTGCTCCAATTTTTCTGAAGTCACCTTTCTCAACATGGTAGATTCATCAAAGGTAACATCCCTGCTGAAGATTATTTTCTTTGTTTTTGGACACCAAAGACGATAGCCTTTCACACCAGAGGTGATCCCCATAAAGATCACCTTCTTTGCTCTTGGATCCAGCTTTGACTCCTTAACATAGTAGTATGCAGCAGAACCAAACACATGTAAGGAATCATAATCTGTAGCAGGTACTCCAAACCATTTCTCTAATGGTGTTTACCACCAATAGCAGTCGATGGTAAGCGGTTGATAAGGTGACAAGCATAGACCAAAGCCTCAGCCCAAAATTCTTTGCCTAACCCAGCATTAGACAACATACACCGAACCTTCTCCACTAATGTCCGGTTCATACGCTCTGCCACCCCATTCTGTTGTGGTGTACCTCTGACAGTGAAGTGCCTAACAATACATTCCTCTTCACAGACTTTCAGAAATGGATCATTTTTGTACTCTCCACCATTGTCTGTACGGAGACGTTTGATTTTTTTGCCTGTTTGAGTCTCCATCATCTTTTTCCATTTAAGGAAAAATCCTAGCACCTCATCCTTTGTCTTCATTGGATACACCCAAACTCTCCGGGAAAAATCATCAACAAAGGTGACATAATAGTGTGTTCCTCCCAATGAAGTTGTCTTGGAAGGCCCCCATACATCTGAATGAACATAATCCAAAATACCTTTAGTATCATGGATTGATGTTCCAAATTTCACCCTCGTCTTCTTCCCTTTGATGCAATGCTCACAAAAAGCTAATTTGCAAGCCCGAGCACCCTTCAATAATCCTTGATCTATCAGTAATTTCAAGGATTTTTCACCAACATGCCCCAAACGCATATGCCATAACCTGGTTGCTTCTGACTCCTGTTCATCAGTAGAAGCTGCCACTGCTGTTGTCCCAACAATTGTACTACCCAGAAAGTAATACACATTGTTTCTTTTTCGGATTCCCTTCATTATCACCAGTGCACCAGAGATAATCCTCATAATCCCATCTTTTGCCCTCACTTCTAAACCTTTTTACTTTAAGGTTCCCATAGAGATGAGATTTCTCATTAAATCTGGTACATAATGGACACCTGTTAAGGTTCTGATTGATCCATCCTGATTCCTCAAGCGAATTGAACCAATCCCAAGTGTGTCAAGAGGGGAATTATTTGTTGTGTAGACAATTCCATCTTTTAGTTCTTTAAAATCAAAGAACCATTCTCTATTGGGGGTCATATGGTGGCTACAAGCTGAATCTAACAACCATGAACTGGAACAGCTGGTTGATGGCGTAGCAGCGAATGCGAAATCTGAATCTCCATCATCATACTCGACCACATTTGATTCTGAGACAGCCTTCCCCCTTTCAGGTTTGCCTTTATTCTTTAGCCTGAGACATTCTTTCTTCCAATGCCCTTTTTCTCGACAAAAGGCACATTCATCTTTGCTCAATCTGGACTTTGACTTCGATCTCCCTCTGCTTCCTTTATTCTGACTCTTCGAACGACCTCTAACAACAAGAGCTTCTGCTTCGACACTTGTGTTTTCTTGTTTTTCTTTCTTTCTCAATTCATAACTATACAAGGCAGCAGTTACTTCACTGAGAGACACATCAACCTTCCCATGAAGTAGAGTAGTTTCAAGATACTCAAACTCATCAGGAAGTGATCCCATCAACATCAGAGCCAGATCTTCGTCTTCAAAAGTCACGTCCATATTCATCAGATCAGTCACCAGCTGATTAAAGCTAGTAATGTGATCATTCATAGTGGTACCTGGTACATAGTTGAAGCGGAACAATATCTTTTTCATGTAGAGTTTGTTCTGACCGCTTTTCTTCAAAAATTTCTCCTCCAGTGCCTTCCACAATTTACTTGCAGAAGTTTTCTTAGAAAATGCATACTTCTGCTCTCTAGAAAGACACGATCGAATAGTACTACATGCCATTCTATTAATCCTCTTCCATTCTTTCTCCTCAACATCATCTGGTTTCTCTCCTTCAATAGCAATGTCTAGACCCTGCTGAAATAGGGCATCTAAAACCTCGCTTTGCCACATGCCGAAATGATCGGTGCCATCAAAAATCTCCACTGCAAATCTAACATTTGTCACATCATTTCTTGCCAAAATTGAAGATGAAGAAGCGTCTGCCATTTCTGCTACAAATTCTATTTAATAGCTGCTAATGCGGAATGTCAATTATCCCAAGGAAATTTTTCTGATGTGGAAGATCAGCTTAAGCCACAACCACAGAGCATACTAAAATAAACCAAGAGCTCTGATACCAATTGTTGTAGAATTCGGGTTAATTTCCACCAATAACAATTCACCTTGAAAACTATTATCTAGGTGACTAGTGTGAAAATGATTGTACTAAAAATCACCCCAAGGTAGATTCCCAGGAAAGAGGAGGGGTCACAATGGTCCCTCTTAAAACCCACTTTCCTTATACAGAATTACCAAGACAAGTAATTTTAATAGGACAATAATTGACAACAACTATACCCGACAATAGCTATTAAATAGACATAAAAGAGAACACCAAAATATTTCACTAATAGAGGAAATATTACAAAGAGAGAAAGAATACAAATAGCCTTTAAAATAGAAGAAGACTTATATTTGTGGGATGATTAACTAAGGAGGATGATGGCTTTATTTATAACAAAAGAATTTCTCCTCCTCCTTATACACAACCAATGTGGGACTTTGCCAAAAACCAACAAGAGATACCATAACTCAGGTGATTGAATGATAGATTAAGATGTGCCAACACTTGCAGGGAGGCAATACATGTAGGTATTCTTCCCACGAGTGAATTGTCAGCCAATGTCAGAACAGTTAGACTCCGTGTCAAATCAGCGAAACACGGCAAAGTACCGTATAACCGATTCAAAGAAAGATTTAGGAACTCCAACGACTGATGAAACTCGTGAATATTGCCTGATAAACAATTGTCTCCGAGATCCAAGTGCTTCAAGGACTTCAAGTGAAACAAGCTGTCGGGCATCTCCCCATGAAAGGAATTAGAACCGAGTTCTAGTTTTTTGAGATTGCTCGAAAAGTTACCGATCCACGACGGTAAAACGCCACCGAGTTCTCGGTTTCCATTCGGCACAAGTTCCCTCAATTGCCTCAGCTCCATGGTATCATCAGGTACAACCCCTCCGAAGCTATTGTGACTGAGATCCAGTGTTTTAAGGCTACCCAATGAACCAAAACATGTTAGAATTGTTCCATTGAAGCCATTCCAGGACAAATTCAAGTATTAAAGAAATGAAACATCACATAAAGCGGGGTGCACTTGACCAGACAAATTCATGTTAGCCAGGTTCATAGAAACAACCCGCCCAGTCTGGTTTCCACAAGAAACACCGGTCCAGTTGGTGCAGTTACACCCTGACCATGTCGCTAATCTCAGGCCAGGGTCCGCAACCGGTGACCTGAATCGTAACGGTGAGTCTTGGTCTCGTGGGTCAAGATCAAAACACCGAGATGAGCTTAGAAAGCATAGAGACAGCAGTAGAAGCAAAAAAGGAGCGTCCCATTTCAATTCCATAAAGATAACCAAACCAAAACTAAAGAATCATTTCTTCTGGTGCTCTTAAAAAAACATAAAGCTCCAAGAGAAATGAACAGGGATGAAAATGAGGAACCCTTTGTTTGTTATTCATCAATGGAAGCAAAGGGATTCAGAAACGAAAACTGAGAAGAGCAGTGTAGTTAGAAAGAGAGACTTACAATACAAGAGGAAGTGCTTCAAGTAGACTTACAAGAGGTATGTGTGAACATGAGACTATGAGAGAGAGAAATCTGGATTTTGTAGTGAGGAATAATAGTCAAATTACACAAACATTCTGTTTCCTTTTTGCATTTAGAGTTGGGGAATTAAAGTAGAGTGGACAATGCATCACTCCCTCGTTTTTTATTTCTTTTATTTTTGTTCATATTTCCTGTTTATTTTGTCTTATGTGCCCTAATAACATGAGAAAAGGATACAAGAGGAAGTGCTTCAAGTAGACTTACCATACACGTTTAAGTTTAAAAGTAAAAATCTATACTCAACCAAAATTGATTTCATCATTTTTTGAGGGGCTATTTTATTTAGTTATAGAATATAAAATAATACATCCGAGTATTAATATATAATAATAATAATTTGTTTTCGGGCCAATTATTTTAGATATCACTAAATATTAGTGTTTTTTTTATCGAAATTATCATTAAACTTTGGGTTGTTACATTATAGTATTGAATTTTAATTTTATTTTAATTTTATATACAATTATATCATTGGTTGATTTAATAGTAATCGATGCGTTAATATGATCGTCTTCTTTTTCACTAACTTAACTTTTGTATTGATGTTGCTACTATATTTTTAAAACGTTTCGATTTTGATACTGAATTTTCAACTTTTGTTAGTGGTCAATGTTCGTCCGTCACTGGTCACACTATTTGCGACAAGATTTGTATCGAAAAGTTCGTATTTCACTCTTCTTTTTTCTCGTCGAATTAATTTTTCATAAAACTCACTCAAAATCTATAAAAGTTCATCTAAAAATTCAACATACTAATACTTCGATCTCCTCCAATGATCATCGGAATAGGCTGGTTTTGAGATATGCCGTTCATTTTCTCAAAATAATGTCTCTCATTGTTTGAATTTTTGAAAAAAACCCTTAAATTCCTAAAATCTAAGAAAACCTCAAACCTCCATAAACTGAAGATTTTCAGCGATTAATTTAATTAATTTTAAAGAGATTTTGGAGAAATCCAAATTAAATCTAAGAGGATAATGAAACGAGTTCATCAATATCTAAGTTAGACGTAAAAGATTATGAAGAATTGTGGTTTCTAGTGACAATTAAAAACGAATGAACCATAACTTTGATGAAGAAAATGATAGGTAGAATAAAAAGGGTACTAGGGAGAGAACGAAGGTAGTCCTCCCTGAAAATTTCAAATTATCATATATTTTAGATATTTGTGTACTTTCTATTAATAATTTGTTTTCATTCTTTAAAATTTTATAAGTTCGTCTTTCTTTAAAATTTTAAAATTTCACCACTCTAACATAAAATCATATGTATGTCCCTGGGTGCACCGAACGAACCAACCAACTTACAAAAGAGTTTAGCCTGAGAATGAGCAAAAGATAATATTAGGACCAAATCATTCATTCTAAAAGAGTGGATTCGAGTAACTCATGGCCGATGTTTTCACGTTTCAATAATACACTCTAGTAGGTTATTTACATGCAACATCTTCTTGCTCTCCGACCATTCTCTTTCTCGACTAAGACAAACAAGTACCGAATTCCACGTCATCTCATCAGGTATTACATTCTCTCCCAACATTTGCAGCAAAAGCATTATAGCCTTCTGAATATCCCCCATCCTACAAAAACCTTTGATCAATAGACTATAACTTCCACCATCAAGCGTGCATCCTCTTCCGACCATGTCCTCCATTAGCTTCAAAGCATTAGCGAGTTTACCGTTACTGCAAAACCTTCTAATCACGTCATTGAATGTCGATGCTGTTGGCAAATAACCATAGCCAACCATTTCATTCATCAGCTCAACTGCTTCTCGTGTGCACCCTTCTAGGCAAAGACTACGGATTAAGCAATCATAAACGAGAACACTCGGCATCCCCTCTTGCCCGGTAATCTCGTTGTAAACTCTCTTTGCGTCCTCGACCCTTCCCTCCTTGCAAAATTCTAATATCCTTAAGCTCCTATCAACAGCTCTGGGAAATAAATTTTGCATCTTGGAAAGGAACTCCGATGCTTCCTCCAAACGATTCTTCTTGTATAAACCATATAGCACACTGTTATAAGGACTAACACGTCCACCTGAACCCGCCTTACTTTCCTCCATTAGCTCTAAAATCTTAAACCCGTCTTCCATTCTCCCTGCTGAACACAGTCCTTTAATCAATGTATCATAAGTAACAAAATTCCAACTGATCCCATCTGCCTTCATTTCATTAAACATATCCAGAGCTGAATCCAACATGTTGGACTCACAGAAACCGGAGATCAAAATGTTGCATGTGTCGGCATTCGGGAGACAGCCTTTACGCTCCATCTCCATGTAAAGCCTCTGCCCAAGTCTCACCTTTCCTATCCTACAGTAGCCTCTTATCAAAGTATTATAAGCTACCACATCTATTACACCCCTCTTGCTCTCGACTTTCTCTAAAATCTCAAAGGCTTCTACTACACGACCGGCGTCGCAGATGATTTTCAGAATCTTAGTCAGAGTGATGACATCCGGTGTGAACCCCATGGCGAAGCTCTTCTCTAACAACACAAGAGCTTGAACTAAATTTTCTTCTTTACAGTAGGCGGATATCAAGATATTAAAGGTAACAACATTGGGATCATCCAATTCATTCATCAAACTTCTGGCTCTTCCAACTTTGCCATTCTTACATAAAGCATGGATCAAAGTGTTATAAACCACAGCATTTGGCTTTACAGTGCTGGACTTGATGAGTTGCAGAAGCTTAAAAGCTTCGGCAATTCTATTAGTCACGCAAAGACCCTTCATCAATATCCCAAAAGTATAATCATCACCATGAACACCAGTCGAAATCATCTTCTTCCTATAAAAGTTCCTAGCCAAATCAATGTCTTCCTTAACAAGAACGTCGAGTATCGAATTGAAAATCTTCAAGGAAAGTTGGGTGTTGAACCTGGAAGCCAAATCAACAACCTTGATGACATCCCGGATCATCCGGGCACGTCCAAGTCCTCGAACAAGGGTGACGAGAGTGTCTTCATCGGGGGGAACCCCTATTGAGCTTGGCATTTCGTCGAGCAATTGGTTAACATCATTGAACCGTCGGAAAGCACAAAGCTTGTGGATCAAAGCACGGTAGGTAGATTGAGAGTGGGTGAAATTTGAGAGTTTTGAAGCCCAATGGAAGGTTTGCAGCGCTGCTTCTGGGGAACTCTGGTCTAGTATGAGACGAGAAATATGGTCATGGCTGGGGACGACAAGGCCTGTGGAGGATGAAGAAGACGACGACGATACAATCCTTGAATGAAATCTGGGCAATGAGTTGAGATGAAAATGGGTTTGGATTGATGAGAAAGCTGAAAGTATACAACTCAAAGGAAGACGATGTGGGAGCTTGGTCATGGGATGAGCAAAACAAAATGTTTCAGAATTCAGATCGACGGCCTTACACACCTACAGAGAAAATTTTATGTTCTTAGTTACAAATAGGGTGTAATTCACATTTAAGCGCTTGAATTTGTCCACTTTTCATATTAGTATCTAATTATTTTCTTAACAATAATTTTAAGTAGGGTTAACTACGCCCCCATGATGACTAAAGTTTGAGTAAAATTTTATTCTAGTCACAGGAGTTTCTAAAGTTATGATATGGTTATTAAAGTTATCGATAAATCACAAAGCACATTAACAATTAATATATAATTTGATCCCTAAGTCATAATTAACACATCAATTTGGTCCTTTGGAAATCAATAATACTCTTTTATATATATGTGTGTGTGTAAGTTGTTTTATTATTTTTTTAATTTCTTTTATTTTAAAATTAGTGTGATTTGACCTCCTCCCAATTATTTGATGTTGTTTTAGGCTGTAGGGCTTTTCACTCTTCTAAATTTTTGGTTTAACACTTAATTAATTATTGTCCTCTGACAAACCCTAACAGACATAATTGAAGAACAAAATTGAAATCGTCTCCTTATAAATTAGTAATCTATACATTCTGAGTAGTTAAATCATAAAACTTTAGTTTATTAATATAAATATTTAAAATAATGCAAGCTAAGATTGAACCAAAAGTACACCCACCAAGCCATTTATGTAACGGTGGGTCAGATTTTTAAGCTTAATTTTATTTTTTATTTGAGGTTTTTAGTTCAGATAATGAATAAGTGGAACCTTGGCATTCATTATTCTAATAAGAGAGACAATTGATTGAATTTTTTTAACGCAATCTAAAGCACATACTAGTTAATAAAAATATCATATAAAAAAATTAAAAATATAAACAAATATTAGATACAAACAAATATTATTATTGAAGGTAAAAGATAAACACCGTCAATACTAACGTAAAAATACATATAATAATGATGAGTCATTGACAAACTATAACATTATTAACCTTACTTAAATATAAATTGGACTGGAGATATCATATTAGCTTATTAAAACATATACTTAAATCAAATTGGAACTAAATTAGACATTAACTCATGCATACAAACAATAAACATCAATTTAAGGACTAAAATGAGATACATGAGATACATATCAATTTAAGGATTATATTGAGATACATATAATTTGAGGATTATCATGTGCCTATACAAAACAAGCAATAATGCACGATACAAATTGATAATGTGTTTGGCAGAAAATAGTAATATAATTATTCGGTGAATTCATTCAAGCAATAATTTGGAAGTTTTATTAACCAATGTATTATTTTTTTCAACATTGGAATATTTATTTAAGATTGAATTGCAAAGACTCAAAGATCTTATGCGATGCTGTCATTAGAGGGAGTAAATATGTGTTGTACACTTTTTTTCTTACCCGAGATTTTGCCCTAATAGATTTTTCTGGTAAGATTTTTAATAAGGCAACTTGTTATGTGCATTAAAGATGTGTGTACTCTTTTTATTTCACTAAGATTATTTTTTTTACGTGATTTTTATCGTTGTAAAATTTTAACAAGACACATTATCTTCATAGACATCCAAGAGGGTATTATAAATATTTATTTATGTGAATGTCTATTATGATTATAACTCTACATATTAAACAAATTTTTGATGTATTGTATTATTAAGACTTTAATGTTCATTGGGATTAAAGTTATATATGGTATCTATTACTTATGATTATAATTATAGAGTTTAGAAAAAAACATTATAGACTGTTTATATTAAGAAAATAATACATATTTCTCTCATTATTCTATTTTCTGTCTTTATTCTTCTTCTTGTTTTTTTTTTTAATTTTAGAACATAAAATTATTTTCTATTAAATGATTAGGAAGTACTTATTTTCTTTAACATTTTTAGACTTTTTTCTTGAGAAACTCAAATGAATAATTTTAATTTTATTTTATGAAACATATTTAAAATATTAGATCACTTAAATTATTATTTTTTTAATGAATGGATTGATTTATAGTAGATAATCAAAATCCATTCATTTTTCACCAAATCTAACGAACAAAACGAATAATTTAATGTATGAAACAGTTCAGTTCAACTAAAATCACTAAAGAAGAGAGAAGAAAATTATCTCTGAAGATGAATAATTGAATTCAAAACTCTCTTTGCTAGTTTCCTAATTTAGAAAAGAAGCTTTTAAAAGAGGAAGGACGTAGTTGAACTACTAAGGGAAACTCGATAATTAAAGAGAATGTTGTTCTTTCAAATCAGATTTCATAAATACTTATTAGGAGACGACCTTCCGTACTCAATTTAATTCATTCGCAAATGACATGATTCAAATCATCGATCTTGCTTAAGAAATTCAATACCTCATTCCACTGAACCAACTAATTATTAGTATCGTTAAATCTTTGATTAAGTTGATATTGTCAGTTAGTTAAGTGTCATTTCAATTAAAAATTTATTATTAGAGCAAACACAATTGGTCAATTGGTTAAGTTGCTCATTTTTATCCTTACATATTCATTTAGGTCATGGATTCTAGACCCATTAGTACTCCTATTACTTTTCTTAGAATTTCGCCTTCTCCACCCATTTAGGTAAAACTAGGATTAGATTTAAAATTTATTAAAAAATTAAAATATTTTTATTCAAAAAATAATTAATATCAATACGATGACGTTTTATTTTTTTCTCATATTTTATAGTCTTTAAATACAATAATTAAAACTAATCATTTTAAGAAACAAATTAGTAGTCTTTAAACATAAATTCTTTATCGTTCAATTTCTAATCATTATTCAATGAAATTTCAAAAAGTATTATACATAAAATATTTTATTTCAGCCACGTCGTAAGAGGATGTGATAAATATTTTATTTCTAACACCAAGAGATGTAAAATTCCTATACTTATATAAAATAAAATATAGGAATTTAACTAAATAAAGTATGGATTATTGTAATTAAAGTAATGACAGATGGTTGGACCAACCAATTTAACCGTCAATAATTGCGTAAGCAACAACATCGACCAAACAACCTTAAATAGTTAAATGTAACAAATGGATTTCAATTTTAGGTTAAACCCAAAAAACTAAATTGCACAATCTCAACCTATAAATCCCCCAAAAACAAGGTTGTAAGCGTGGAAGATGGGAACCATTCAATAATAATTCCAACTGGGCAACCGGAGAATATCAGATTTTGGGTTACAAATTCTTTTAGGTAAACCTCCACCTAATCTAATTTTACATTTCTCAATTTCTTTTCCTCCCAAGCACTGCAAATTTAATTATTTTGTTGTTTATTAGGTTTTAAAGTTCGTTTCGATCCTCGAAATTTATAAGTTTATGTTATCATATTTTGATAGACCTACTCATGTTTGAAAATTTTAATTCATACGAGTCGAGTTGAGACTCATATAATATTTTTTTAAAAATTAAGATCGAATTAAATTATTGATGAAATATAAAGTTTACCATGTTAGGGTTCGCAAAAAGGTAAAATAAAGAAGAAGAAGAAGAAAGGTAGGGGGTGGGCACATGATAATTATATACTTGGTTTTCTTTTTGAATGGAACAACGTGAAAAAAGAGCAAAAGCGGGCTACGGTTTTTCCTTTGTTTCTCTTGAAAAAATTACGTGAAATAAATAAATATTTCTTTTAGTTTTATATAGAATGAAAATAAATGATTAAAAATAATAGTAAAAAATAAAAAGATATTATTAGGAAAAAGCAAAAAGTTAATTCTAATAGTTTATTTTTTTTATCAAATGATTCTAAATCCATGTAAAGTTAAAAGAGTTTTAGACTATGTAAGTGAATTCGAAACATATTAATATACATATATTGCTATATCTCAATTACATATATATATATATATTTATAAATAACCTTACGTTATAATTATAAAAACAATGAAGTTAATATAAATTAATACCTTATGTTATAGTTATAATTTATGTAAATACTTAAACGATTCGTATTATTTTATGTATTTATAGTGAGCCGTTTATTTTGAAAGTTCTGAGATTTGTGCTGCGTTCTCTCATCTTTCAGTAGTTACGGTTCGCTACTTTACTATTTTTTCCTTCTAATTATTCATTGTTTTGCTTCCATTTCTTGTTCTTTCTTTATTGTTAAAACTTACAATTGAATTGCAGAAAAAGGAACCCAATATTTTCTTCTTCTTCTTTTTTCTCTTTTTCTAATCTCATAGCTAAACAAAAGTGCATTTCCCCCCTTGTTTTGTTCGAAAATGGCAACATTTTAGCTAACATCAGCTTCAATCCAAGTTCTTCTCTTGGTTTGCCTTTCCTGGTTAAAAGAACAACATGGCTACTAAATCCAAGTAAGTTACGCTCAAGCTTTGTTTTCTTTTTCAAATGGGTTTCCCCCACCCAAGTTTGTTGTTTGATGAAACAGAGCTGGATTTTATGGGGGGAAAAGGTTGCATAATCTAATATTAGATCCATCTTTGATTTTGTTGATATTCTGTGCATTTTTTGCCTTTTTAAATCATGGGAATTTGAGACTTTGAACATGTAAACAGATCTGGTTTATCTGAAACTCCTACCAAGGTTTCACCAGCTACTGCAAGAGTGGCTAGTAAACTAAGCAGGGGTCTGGCTGCTAAACCAGATCCTGGTTCACCTTCTCACTTGCAAGGTACACGCCATTCCGTCGATCGATCCCCACGATCATCACTTAACTCGAAGCCGACGATTGATCGAGGATCGCCGAAGGTTGATCCGGAACGTGGTTCGCCCTCTCCCTTGCGAGGTACTCGCCATTTGGTTGATCGGTCTCCTCGATCATCACCTCTTAACTCGAAGCTGGCAATTGATCGGAGGCCGCCAAAGGTTGAGCCGGAACGTGGTTTACCCTCTCCCTTGCAAGGTACTCGCCATTCTGTCGACCCATCCCCACGATCATCGTCTCTTAACTCGAAGCCATCGATTGATCGGGGATCACCAAGGCTTGCTACGCCATCCGAAGTAAGTTTACTAGTTCGTCTTATGCATGCTCGAGTTCAAATCTGACTAATATTTTGTTCGGTTTCGATTCTAGAAATCACAAACACGGATTGGTAAGGGATCGGAATTGCAGGCTCAATTGAACTCAGTGCAGGATGATCTAAAGAAGAGGAAGGAGCAAATATCACTGATCGAGAAAGAGAAGGCACAAGCAATCGATGAACTGAAAGAAGCACGGAAAGCAGCCGATGAAGCACACGAAAAGCTTCGAGAGGCTTTAGTTGGGCAAAAGCGAGCCGAAGAGAGCTTAGAGATCGAGAAATTCCGGTCCGTCGAGTTGGAAGAGGCTGGAATCGAAGCTGCTCACATGAAAGATAAAGAATGGCTCAATGAAATCAGATCCATAAGGAAGAAGCATGCTTCGGATGCAGCCGCCCTTTGCTCTACGATTGAGGAGCTCGAAAGGGTGAAGCAAGAGCTAGCCATGGTTTGCGATGCAAAGAACCAGGCTCTGAACCATGCCAATGATGCAACCAAGATTGCCGAAATCCATGCCGAGGAGGTCGAGTTTCTTTCAGCTGAATTGGCTCAGTTGAAGTCCTTGATTGATTCGGAGAGCGAAAAAGAGACTAATGAAAACAAGGAGATGGTGATCAAGTGTAAGCAAGAGATCCAGTCATTGAAACAACAACTCGAGGAAGCAATGGCCTATGAGGAGATGCTAATCGAAAAGGAGGCCTTCATCGAACAACTTAATGTCGAGCTAGAAGCTGCAAGAATAGCCGAATCGTATGCACTCAATATAGTAGAAGAATGGAAGAAAAGGTTCAAGGAACTACAAATGCGGCTTGCAGAAGAAAAGAAGCTCGAAAGATCTGCATCCGAATCTCTCGACTCGGTCATGGAGCAACTAGAGAACAACGACAAGTCGTTGCTCAATGCAAAATCCGAAATCACAGCTCTTAAAGAGAAGGTGGGGTTCCTGGAAGTGACAATAAGTAAACAAATAGGCGACCTTGTGGAATCAGAACAATACATCAATATAGCCAAGGAAGAAACTAGCGAAGTGACAAAATTAGTCGAGTCTATGAAATTCGAGTTAGAAACTGCAAAGGAAGAAAAGACCCGAGCTTTAAATAACGAAAAGCTAGCGGCTTCCAGTGTTCAAACTCTTTTAGAAGAGAAAACCAAACTGATCGGCGAGTTGGAGAATTCCAGGGATGAGATGGAGAAGAACAAGAAAGCAATGGAAAGCTTAGCTTCAGCCTTGAATCAAGTTTCTGCAGAAGCAAGGGAGGCGAAGGAGAAGCTTTTATCAAGTGAAAAAGAGCATGTAAATTACGAGGCCAAGCTAGAGGCTCTAAGATCGGTCCTGAAAGCAACAAAGGAGAAGTATGAAACAATGCTAGACGATGCGCAGAAAGAGATTGATCTTCTTACGAGTGCCTTCGAACAGTCGAAGAACGAATACCCGAATTCCAGAACCGAGTGGGAACGAAAAGACGAAAACTATTCTCGGGAAAAAGAGATCAGTAGGCTGGTGAATTTGCTGAAACAATCCGAGGAAGAAGCTTCTGCATTCAAGGAGGAAGAAGCTCAGTTGAAGGAGAGCCTAGAGGAGGTTGAATCTGAGGTGATTTATCTGCAAGAAGCTCTGAGGGAAGTCCAGACCGAGAGCAGAGAATTGAAGACAAGTTTGTTGCATAAAGAAACCGAGCTGCAGAGTGTCGTTCGAGAAAACGAGGAACTCCATGCTAGGGAAGCTGCTTCTCTTAAGAAAGCTGAGGAGTTGTCTAAGTTGTTAGAAGAAGCTACGATGAAAAGGCAAAGAGATGAGCCATCGAACTGCGAAAAGGACTATAACTTGCAGCCTAAGGCAGCGGTCCAAGTGTCGAAAGAAAATCGACATGGACGTGAAGAGAACCCCAAGTTCGAGCTCCCATCGGAACAGCACCTGGAGGTAAATGAAGGCGGTGCCAAAGTGGAGAATGTGGATGGACAACAAGTGAAGGAAGCTGAGACAAAACACAACAAAGATGATTCGAGAAAGGTTGAATTCAACATGAACGAGAGCTGCAAGATTGAAAACAAGGAATTTTCCCGGGAAAGAGAACCTGAGCAAAAAGCCCTTGTGCAGGAAATGGAAGTTAGTAAAGGCCTGATCAATGGCAGAAAATCGGCGTCGAAGAAGAAGGGGCAACAGAAGAAGAAGAATGCTTTACTCAGTAAATTCGTGAGCCTACTGAAGAAGGGAAGTAACAACCAGAAGTAGAAAATGAAATCCCAGCAGTCATGTAATATGTTTATTTCAACTTCTTTTGCTTGTAATGTCCTCAATAGGCTTGTTTAAAGAAAATGAATTAAGTTTGATTCTCCATATTAGCTATTTATCACATACATAATGTGAAATTAAAGAACGAATATATACGATGATTTGATGCGAAATCCATCTTTGTTTATTGGTCAAACAACATACATGTATGTTTTATAAACAATGATGTAACGAATTTCGACATAATTTCATGGAAAATCGATATTTAATTACGTATGGATTTGACATTTTTTAAAATACTTGTATCTCAAACATTCGTGTGCCGGATATACAAATGTATTCGATACTCATATTTGAGTTAGTTTATCCCGATATCATTGTTGTTGATGTTGAATGTACATACACACGTGCATATGTTTCTCAAATTGGAAACCTCAAAATATAACAATTTTTTAACTACTGCAATCGATTGATTAATTTTTATATCAATATTTTAAATTGTGATATCGTATCAATAATAATTAATGGCAGTTTATCTAAGTTAAAATGTCAAATTAATGTAATTTATGATTTTTTTAAAATTAATTAAATAGGAGCTCATTAGGCAATTTAAGTGATAAAAATAAATATTATTTTCTTCCCTTCAAATTCGAGCAATTATATATTTATAGAATATATATTATTAATTAAATAAATTTTTTTAAATAAATATTATCTTATAATCATTTATATTAAAAAAATTGTACGGATACAAACGGAAGATTAATACACACCTCAACAAACACGTGTTCTTATTCAAAGATTCCACGAAAGGGATAAATGGGAGGCTTAGATTTTTCTTAAATATATAAACAGAACAAAGAATCACCCTTTAGTTCCAGCTAAACTTCCATCCAAATCAGTGACAGAAAATAAGAAGAAAAATGAGCGTGGTATGTGTAACAGGAGCATCAGGTTACATAGCTTCATGGCTGGTTAAGTTCTTACTCCAACGTGGTTACACTGTCAAAGCCACTGTTCGTGACCCAGATCAGTTCTAAGCTTCAATCTTAATCCTCACATGCTTTTTATTCTTCTTCTTATTGTTTTAAGAGAAAATCGCCTCAGTGACCAAAAAAAAGTTATAATATACGATTTTAACCAACTTTTTTTGGATTTGCCAAAATGACCAACAAAATCGCAACGCGAAATAAAAATCGCAACGCGATCCCCAGAATCGCAAATCAGTTTCCAGAATCGCAAATCAGTTTCCAAAATCGCAACGCGATTCTTGAAAATCGCGATGCGATAGTACAAATTCGCATTGCGATTTTCCAAAATCGCAACGCGAATATGAAAATCGCAACGCGAACACATAAATCGCAACGCGTATCCGTAAATCGCAACGTGTATCCGTAAATCGCAACGCGTATGGGTAAATCGCAATGCGTATCCGTATATCGCAACGCGTATCCGTAAATCGCAACGATAATACATAAAATCGCAACGCGTATCCGTAAATCGCAACGCGATATTTAAAGCGCCATTATAATCGCTACGCGTATTTTATTTTCAAATTACAAAAAGAATATTAAGACAAAATCCCGTAATCGCAACTCATAACCTAAAACCTAAAATCACAACTCAGTCCCATCTCCATCTCTCACTCTCTACGGCGAAGAAATCCGTCCCCATCTCCGAAGATTTCCGTCCCCATCTCCGGCGAAATCCCTCACAACCATTCACGGTCAGAAATCCCTCACAATATTCAGAAATGGAAAATCAACCTCCGAGGGTTAGTTTTTTTAATTATTTTTATTTTGAAATGTTTGCATTATTGTAGGTTTTTCATATTGAAACTGATGATAAGTTTACTGGTCATTTCAATAATAGATTAACCATTTCACTTAGATTTCATTTCGCGTTACGATTCTGTCGTTGCGATTTTCATTTCGCGTTGCTATTCTCTCGTTGCGATTTTCAAGTTAGTATTTGTCTTTGTCTTTGTTCTGTCTTTTGGTTGAAGTAATGCAATCCATTCAAGTTTCAATTTGCAGAAGAGTCGCAACGAGATAAATGAAAATCGCAACGAGAGAATGACTGTCGCATTGCGATTTTGGTTTCGCGTTGCGATTCTCTCGTTGCGATTTTCATTTCGCGTTGCGATTCTCTCGTTGCGATTGTCATCTCGCGTTGCGATTCTCTCGTTGCGATTTTCATTTCAACCAAAAGACAAAACAGTGTTGCAAATTTTAGTTTCAAGAATAAACTACTACTTTTTATGTTTATTGTTTTTGGTATATCTTCACAGTGTAGTTTTTGGTATATCTAACTTGGTATGTTTATTGTTTTTGTAGAAATTTTTTTCGGCTCAATTGACCTTGAGAAATAAAGTCAGCCTGGCCACTACAATTGCAAAGAAGCTTTCACCTGCTCAAAGACAATTGTTTGAGGAAACCTGCTTCGGGCCATGGCTGAGAGTACAGCATCCGGGTGGAGATGCTAATTTGACCCATTTGTGGCTTCAGACCATGACATCAAATCTACCCGACAGTATACAACGTGGTGAGGAAGAGATATGGTTTCATTTTCCACCAGCGTATACTTGCTTTGGGCGGAAGGAGTTCTGCTTAATCACTGGTCTACGATTCGGACACGATGATGTAGGCCGGTACACTCGTCATATCGCCCGCCCATCATGGTTATCCCGGGTTTTTCCGGATGAGTCAATGGAGAAGCCGAACCTACATGTCGACGACCTGAAGAAATTATTTAATAAGAAAGCTAGTTTCACTCGGATGGAAGACGTCGATGTTGTCCGAGTATGCCTTCTACTACTTGTGTATGCCGGCTTTTTAGGCAGAGAGGCCAGACAACCTATTCATCGGGAGCTAATAATATTGGTAGAGGACCTGAATGCATGGAATCTGTTTCCGTGGGGTTCGTATATATGGAAAGCTACCTGGACTAAGTTGTCGTCTGCCTTTGATGACCGCAAAAGTTTGCGGGGCGATGGGTCCAAATACACTTTGTCAGGCTTTGTTTGGGCCTTTAAGGTAAGAATTTCTATATAATGTTTCTAAAATTATAATTAATTATTTAACAATTACTAATTTTGTTATTATATTGTTTGTAGATTTGGATATTCGAGGCTTTCCCCAGCATGCGTACATATGCAATAAAAACGTCAAATGATATTCCCAGGGCTATTTCCTGGAAGAGGAAAACTCTGTTGGATTGGGAAGACTTAATACCATATGCCACAATAAATAATGTAAGTTAACACAAATACTTTCATATAATATATAAACAAGTTATTAATAGTAGACGTTTAACTTTGTTTGAGTTTTTATATTTTAGGAGGCCAACATTCCATTACAAAGACTGTCACCCACGGAGGAAGAGCTTGCCACTGATTGGTGGCAAGCTAGTCAGAGTTTTTTTGATGGCACGGATGATGAGCAGCATCCACTTCCTCCAATTCGAGAGCCATCACCTCACCTAGAGCCATCACCCGATCGTGACGACTATACACCTCTAGAACGAGAGCCATCACCTATCCCGTCACATCATCGAGCCTCTTCTCCACCATCACCTCATGATAGGCGACCGGCAAAGATGCCACGACTCCTATCTCCCTGTTCTCCACCTCCACCTCAACGGGATGAGTCAAGGGAGTTACGTGATGAGGTCAATGCCTTGCGTGAGGAGATCGGTACTCTACGCGATAACGATGGTGCATGGCGTGTGGAGGTGTCAACTTTACGTGGTGAGGTTGCCGCTCTACGTGAGATGATAGTATCGTTGCAGAATGAGGTTCATACTCTACGCAACGAGGTAAGTTTAAGATTTTCCATATTTAACTTAATGATAAATTTACTCGTAATTTCACTTAGATTAGCCATTTCACTTAGATTGCTTAGTAAATTTGTTCGGTTGCTGCCAATTCTGCTAAACTGTGTATTCTTTAACACTGTGAAATAGTATTTGTCTTTGTTTTGTCTTTTGGTTGAAAGTAAATTTGTTCGGTTGCTGCCAATTCTGCTAAACTGTGTATTCTTTAACACTGTGAAATATATTTGTCTTTGTTTTGTCTTTTGGTTGAAAGTAAATTTGTTCGGTTGCTGCCAATTCTGCTAAACTGTGTATTCTTTAACACTGTGAAATATATTTGTCTTTGTTTTGTCTTTTGGTTGAAAGTAAATTTGTTCGGTTGCTGCCAATTCTGCTAAACTGTGTATTCTTTAACACTGTGAAATAGTATTTGTCTTTGTTTTGTCTTTTGGTTGAAAGTAAATTTGTTCGGTTGCTGCCAATTCTGCTAAACTGTGTATTCTTTAACACTGTGAAATAGTATTTGTCTTTGTTTTGTCTTTTGGTTGAAAGTAAATTTATCCATTCAAGTTTCAATTTGCAGAAGAATTTATAGTTTACTTTCGCAACACGAAACTTAAAATCGCAACGCGAAACCAAAATCGCAACGCGAAATGAAAATCGCAACGACAGAATCGCAACGCGAAACCAAAATCGCAACGACAAGATCGCAACGCGAAACCAAAATCGCATTGCGATTTTCATTTCGCGTTGCGATTCTTTCGTTGCGATTTTCATTTCGCATTGCGATTCTGTCGTTGCGATTTTCATTTCGCGTTGCGATTTTGGTTTCGCGTTGCGATTTTAAGTTTCGTGTTGCGAAAGTAAACTATTTCTTCTTCTGCAAATTGAAACTTGAATGGATTGCATTACTTCAACCAATAGACAAATCAAAGACAAATACTAACTTCAGGGTATTAGTTTGAAACATATTTTTCTTTGTTATCTGATGCATTTTGTGAACTATGATAGAATAATGACTTGGGTGAATACAATGCAAGTTTGAAACATATTTGTCTTTGTTTTCACTGTTTAAATATCATGTCTGTTTATTTACTGATTTTTGTATTTAATTATTTAGCGGCCCGATAGAGTGGATGCTTTACGTCGGGTTATGCTTGCACGACGGAGTTCACGCATCAGACAGCGTGCACGTGCTATTAAGTCTCCGTACACCCCAATAGTGCGAAGACACCGCAAGAAGAAGCCCGACTCGCCTGTCATCCCTCAAGAGTCCACTCCTATCGTTGAAGAGGCCCCCCATATCATTCCTCGAGAGTCCCCTCCCACCGTTCAAGAGGCAACTGTCATCGTTGAAGAGGTCCCTCCCACCATTCCAGAGCCCGATTCACATGGGGTAATATATCGAAGTATTGAGAAACCCCCACCGGTTCCGGACATGATGGATGAGAGTTAGCTCTCGTATGAGTTACCGGCCAGTACCATACCGGTATCTGAAGAGGAGAGGGAACAACTACCGGACACAATTTTGGATAACACCCTTTGGGCTAAGACCGCAGTTGATTTTTATCTACATGAGCGGAGCAAGGGGTGTTTCACTGACATATGCAAGCTCACCGATGATATCTTTTTGTTGCTTGAACGGCCTTGGTGGGGCGTATTATTAGGGGTCGAAGACAATGGCTATTTCGATGGGGGGGTAAGTCTTATATTTTTCTTATATTTCAATTTGATTAATTTTTTTTTTAAATTTATGTAAGTCACTAATATATGTCTTTTTTTGTAAAACAGCATATCGATGCGTGGGTGACACGTCTTCTAATAATAAGAAAACTTAAGAAAAATAAAAATATACGATATACAATAATGCCGACGTCTTTTCACGCCGTTCACTTGAAGAATGCACGAGATGAATCATTTGATTTGGGCAATGGACAAGCTAAACTTTATCCTGCATGGTGGGAGGTCGATAAGGTTAGTATTTATTTTAGATTGAGTTTAAAGGTTTTATGAAATAAGTGCGCAAATGAATGAATTATTACTTATGATTGCAGGTGTTTATCCCTGTTTTGGAACGTAAACATTGGATTCTCGTCGAGCTTCAGCTCCCATCCCTTAAGACAATAGTGTATGACAGCATGATAAATTACATATCATTGGCTGATTTAAGAGATGTTATTAAGGGATGGAGCTCTCATTTGGCTAAATTCTTGGATGCGATCAATTATTGGACTCGTTCTGGAAACAAGAAGCCAAAGAAGCTCAATATTACAGTTATTAGAGACGAGACCGCGCCACAACAAACGAGCGGAGCCAGAGGAGATTGTGGTCCTCTCGTATGCTTGGCGTTGGAGCGTTTGACGACGGGAAGCATCAAGTATCTACCTCCCACCGATAGAGATAAAGCTGCAGTAGGCTTGTGGTTTCGGCATTATATGGCTAAATCGATATATACGAGACGCTGCCTACCTGCATCCGCGTTATAAAAATGTCCATAAACAATTGGTAAGTTTATATACTTATAAATGAAAATGTTTGGTTAAGTAATTAGAATTCAATAATTTGCGTAGAAAGTGTTGTTTGAACAAATGTTTGGTTTCTGCAGGTTAATCTCAGAAGTGAACTGCGTGAAAATGATGTCGAGCTGCAAAAGTTGATTCAATAGTTTAATTGATTGTTTTTTGATTGTTTAATTGATTTGTAAAAGTTGATTCAATTTTTGATTGTTTAATTGATTTGTAAAAGATGATTTGTAAAAGTTGATTTGTGTAATTGATGCGAACATAATTCTTATTTGTGCTTGTTTAATTGATTGAAATGTAATGGTTGATTTTGTTGATTTCAATCTGCATTATGTTGAAGGCAAAAATGACTATCGCAATGCGAAATGAAAATCGCAATGCGAAATGAAAATCGCAACGAGAGAATCGCAATGCGAAATGAAAATCGCAATGCGGAAATGAAAATCGCAATGCGTTTATAATTTCGCATTGCGATTATCTCGTTGCGATTTTCATTTCGCATTGCGATTTTCATTTCGCATTGCGATTCTTTCGTTGCGATTTTCATTTCGCATTGCGATTTTCATTTCGCATTGCGATTTTCATTTCGTATTGCGATTTTAATTTCGCATTGCGATTTTCATTTCGCATTGCGATTCTCTCGTTGCGATTTTCATTTCGCATTGCGATTTTCATTTCGCATTGCGATTCTCTCGTTGCGATTTTCATTTCGCATTGCGATTTTCATTTCGCATTGCGATTCTCTCGTTGCGATTTTCATTTCCGCATTGCGATTTTCATGTTGGGATTTTCATTTCGCGTTGCGATTGTATTTTCCGTGTTGCGATAGTCAAATGCATGCCTAATAGTGATAACAACTGAATAACAAGAGTTGGTTAAGTCAAAATGGTTGGCCTGAGTCATTAATTCAACTGAAAATGTTAAAAGTTCACACATAAAATCCACATAATACAACGTTTGCATATGAGCTTTTGATGGCAACGTTTACATAATACACATAAAATGTTAAATGTTAAAACGTTTACATAATACAACTGAATAACAACGTTTACATAATACAAAGTTCACACCATATGAGCTTTGGATTTTGATGAGGATCCATATTTTGGTAGAGGAAAAGATGATTTTGATGGCACTGGTGATCCACATGTCAACCTTGTATGACCACTTTCCTTGCACCGACTACATGTCGATCTCTTCTTCTCTTCACCCTTAGACGGTATACGATCGTGACTTTTTGGTCGGCCAGGTAGCCTTCTGTCCATGGCTGGTGGCAAAACTGTTTGTAAGTCATCTGGTATGTCCCACTCAGAAGGATGTGGAATAGGGTAGACAATCTCGGCATAAGTCTGTCGATAAACTTCTGTAGTGTAGCAATCCATAGCGTATGCGCTTGAATCATCTTGGTTTAAATGAAGAGCAACTTTTATAACATGGCCACACGGATAACCAGATGTTTGCCATTTCATACAACTACACGTCTTTGCATTTAGATCGACTAGCCCATTTAAGTTATTATCCAGTACTTGAAACAAAGTGTTTGAACATGGTTCAACTCTCCATGACGTTGACTTCACAACACGTTTCGTTATCTTTTTTTCAGTCCATGGTGTAACACGATGTTCCAATGTTCCTGTAAATTTAAATAAACAATACTTAGTAAAATATATAAATATGATAAGTTACGAATTCAAAGAAATAATACCTGCATGGTTTCTTTTCTTGTAGTACCACTGTTGAATAGAGGCTCGAAAAAACTCCATTAACATAGTAATGGGTAATTTCCGGGAATGACGACTTAGAGCGTTGATTGATTCTGCACTATTAGACGTCATGAAACCATATCTTGCTCCAAGTTGATGTACTCTTGACCATCTTTCAAACCCGACATCTTCTAGTGTTTGAGCACACTGAGGCAAAACACGTCTTAAACAATTTATATGCTTATTGAAATCCACTTCCCGATAAGCTTTTACAGCCTTCCAGTATGTCCATTTGTGCTTTTTTATACCAGCAGACCTTGATTTTAGATTTCTATACAAATGAACACCACAAAGTCCATGAAAAGCATCTGGGAAACACCTTCTAACAGCGTTGTCAATTGAGTTTGCCCTATCGGATATGATTGTCAGATTGCTAATAGGACCTATGCAATCCCTAAGATGCCCCATAAACCATGTCCATGAATCAGAGGTTTCAGATTTGCCAACCCCGTAAGCTATTGGCAATATCCCATTGTTAGCATCCATGGCTACTGCTAATAAGTTTACTCCAAGGTATCGACCTTTCAAATGTGCTCCGTCAACTATAATAACTGGGCGCATGCAAGTAATAAACGAACGAATCTACAAAATAATATACACAAGAAATATAATCATTTAAATGTGAAATGCATGTAACTAACAAAAATGAGTCAACAAAATTATATTGATTTACTAACCGTAGCACCAATGGCGATAAACAGCAACTCAAAGCGTCCATCTCTATCTGTTTTGATATGAGTTACCGACCCAGGATTTTTCAGCTTTAAATTGTGACAATAAGCCGGCAGTTGGGCAAACGATGCTTCTGGCGACCCCCTCAACAATTCCAAGGCATAACATTTGGCTCTCCAAGCTTGAGAATATGATATACTAATCTTGAACCGAGCATTCATGTCAGTCATAATTTCATGTCCCCGATATACCCTGCCATTCAAAAACATTAACTCAGCCAGAAAACCACCCAACACCTTTTTGTTTGCCTGTCTATGGTGAGGAAAAACTTGGGTTCTTGAACATGTATGTTTATCAATAAAAGTCCTAACTTGAAACATTTTGCAATCTTTTATTCTCTTTGCAATCATACGCCACGTACAGTTTTTGTCAATCATACACCTTGTTTCGAAACGATCTTTGCTTGATTTGTTAACTTTTAGTTGATAGCCATCTTCCACACATTTCGTATATAAAGCTATCTTCAAGTCTTCCTTTGTATCAAAACAATCATCTTTCTTGATACGAATAACTTTTGTGTAACAATCAACTGCTTTCTTTATCAACTCTTCTTCCGGTATCTGAAGTAATTCTGGCATATTCCAGTTATACGCCCGTGGCATTTTCTTTTCTTCGGGGACTTTTTCTTCTTCTTTTTCTTCTTCAGGATTATATGAATTACAGAATGGATGTTCAACATGTTCATTCACAGTCGTAACTTCCTCCTCATTATCATCAACATTACATTCTTCGGCAACGGCTGTTTCATCATCAAAATTCGGGTATTGACCAATATCAATATCATTACACGCATGGTCTGTTTCTTCTTCTGAAACATCATCAAAATCCGTGTATTGACCAATATCAAAGTCCGGATATTGATCAAGACCAAATTTCGAATACTGACTAGTACTCACAATTTTTTCTGTTGGCTCATCATCGTCTAACTGGTCAATACGAAAACCGGAATTTGGTGCTGAAAGTTGATTGGGATTTGGATTAGAGAAAGGTTGTGGGTTTTGAGAAAAACTTAGTTGATTACTACCCGCTACTGACCCAACAATACTACTTCTAGGTTCAACAACATACAATGTAACATCATCTTGTGAAACACTAATGTAAGCAATGAATCGTTCAACATCTTCATTGTCGGTTAACAAATAAACTTTACCATTTCTCTGATAAGATAGCCTAAATCCACTTAGGGGCTCTAAATTCAATTTATTTGAAACACGTAGCATTAGAGTTTCATAAGTTAACTTTTGTAAAGACAATTTTAGTTGAAGATTTATGGGTAAAGGCATATATTGTAAAACACCATTAACATTATCCCATGACCCTCCAAAACACAAATCTATCCAAACATGATCAACATTAGATGATTTCATGGTTGTAACTAAACAAACGAGATGCGAAACTAAGACCTGTTGCCGGATGGGGAAGGATGTCGTTGGATATAGGAACGGATGTCGCCGGAGAGAGTGATAGATGGAGATGGAATGAGTTGCGATTTAGGGATTTAGTTTATGATTTCAGTGTTATATACCCAAAATTTCAGTGTTGTGATTTACAGATTCTCGTTGCGATTTACGGATTATCGTTGCGATTTACAGATTCTCGTTGCGATTTACGGATTATCGTTGCGATTTACGGATACGCGTTGCGATTTACGGATTATCGTTGCGATTTACGGATACGCGTTGCGATTTACGGATACGCATTGCGATTTACGGATACGCGTTGCGATTTACGGATACACGTTGCGGTTTACGGATACGCGTTGCGATTTACGGATACGCGTTGCGATATACGGATACGCATTGCGATTTACCCATACGCGTTGCGATTTACGGATACACGTTGCGATTTACGGATACGCGTTGCGATTTATGTGTTCGCGTTGCGATTTTCATATTCGCGTTGCGATTATGGAAAATCGCAATGCGAATTTGTACTATCGCATCGCGATTTTCAAGAATCGCGTTGCGATTCTGGAAACTGATTTGCGATTCTGGGGATCGCGTTGCGATTTTTATTTCGCGTTGCGATTTTGTTGGTCATTTTGGCAAATCCAAAAAAAGTTGGTTAAAATCGTATATTATAACTTTTTTTTGGTCACTGAGGCGATTTTCTCTATTGTTTAATAGCATAAATATTGTATCCAAATTTAATTATCAAAATATATCATATACATATAATATGGCAAGATACTCGAGTTTGACAAGTCTAATATTTAATAATATAAATATTGAATTTTAGATTTTGAGATTTTTTTTTTTTTGTAAATTAGTGTATTCTCTTCGTAAGCTGCTGAAGCTTCTTCTTACCATTGCTTGCGAGGCGAGTCGCCACTGCTCTTAAAAAACTTTCGTGCGACTATATCGAAAATTTAATCTCATATTTAATATATTTGAAAATCGCATTTTGATCTTTTCGATTAATTATCTTTTGATCTTAATTGATTGATAAAAAATGTCTTTTTTTAGGTAATAGCTGGCAGTGTTAAGAATTTGGTTGGCAAACATGGCGCATTTTGTGAAACCAGAGAATGCATTGAAGCGAGCAGAAGGTTAGATACAAAAAGAAATCCTTTACTAAGATCTGTTTTTCTTTTCTAATTGATTTTTGTGAATGTATGCGTACCCTTTGTTTGATGCTGGAAGAATTGTGCGCTTTTAACGTGAATCTGTTTTTGCCTTTGGTTTTGATGATATAGGTGATTGTGTGACTTTGTAATGGGGTTTATGCAGAGTAGATTAGCGTGGGCCAGATGAAGCAAGATGCATTGCAGGCGCTTCAAAATGTAATAACTCGAAAGAGCTTGGCAGAAGCCACTTGAAAACATAATGTTCAAATATGTAGAGTTGTATGGCAACAAGTGAATGTTAGTTCTTTGGAAGAGGTTATCAAGCACTTCATGCATCTTTCTACTGAGCAGGCTCTTAGTCAAGCACAAGACTTGGTCCGACCGTGAACTTGTTACACCTTGGATGGTTCAAGTTTATTTGGGAGACGTATGCAACGGTGCTTCAAATATTGCGGAACAATTTCAAGTTGACGCTATTTCAACTGTCCATAAATGTTGACCATTTCTTCAACTTTTCACTATATGAATTTCTAAAAATTTGTTTTCAGCATTATGATTGGGTTCTTGCATGCTGTTTCTTTTTCAGATTTTGAGACCTAACCCTACTAAATATATATTACTTGGGTGTGGCTTCCATACACTATTTTTCATAATAAATGCATTTATGTACCAAGTCGTATGAGGATACGAGTTGTGTGGGCCATAAATTGTTTTAAAATTTTTTACATACTGACATGGATTTTCGAATGCTTAATTTGGGGTTTAATCCTAATGAAAAACAGGGTTGTTGAGATTTTCATGGGTGTTTTCATTTGGATGAATTTGGCTTCATCTTATGCTCAAGGAATCCTGATTTCATTGGTCACAGAACTGGGTTTTTCTCGAGAAAAAAAAAAGTTTACATCTCTAGGAAATGGTAATGACCTATATGAGCTATCAAGTATTTGCATTTTATATTAGCGTAACCGAAAACCAATTTACAAAATTATAATTATTTTTTGTTTTAGGGGACTATTTTTTTAAGTTAAGTGCTTAATATTTTTCCGTTATTATTTTAAGTTTGATAAAGATTGTTATTTAATAAACATTCGACAGTTATAATAGTTTTTATTATTTTAAATGTTTTTTAAAAATAAAATCACCTATATGAGCTAATGTTTTGGAGAAAAATGATTAACTTAAGTTGTTGAGAAAATTAAATGTTGAGATAAAACGAATGTTATAATATCAATAGAAAATCTTACGAATTATTTGACATCTTTGAAAAGATGCACAGAAGATACAATATCTTTTTTAATCAATATATAATCTAGTAAGATAGATTCTGAGAACGTACAATCGTATAGTTTAGAAGTCGACAAATCGTCTAAATATCTTCTAAAATTCGTAAATTGATTCAAACAATTTCCGACGGATATTATAACAAACACCTTAAGCTGAAGAAGTACATTTTCACGCCACTTATATGAGGATATTCTCTTCTCCACTATATTATTTAAGAAGTTTTATCATTTATTTATTTTATTCTTTTATATTTTTTTCTTTCTTTTTCGACTTTGAATGTTATTGTCATCGATTAGACCATTTCAAACATCATAAAGGTAATAAAATTAAGATAAGTATTTAATCACTTAATTATTACTTTAGTTTCGTTTTGGTCATTTAATTACTTTTTAAAAATATCATTAACGTTATATTTTGATTTCATGTTGATCTTCGTTGTTTAAAAATCAACATAATTGCTAACCTGACTTTTTCTTTTAAATTTTTTCAATGTGAACGTGACATTATCTTACGGTGACTCGTCAATATCACTGTTAATTTTTTAACGACAGATAACTAAAATTAAACCAAAACATAACGTTAATGATATTTTTTAAAAAAATAATTAGATAATTAAAACATAACCGAAATGATAGTTGAATGATTAACTACATAATTTGCCCTTAAAACTACATGGTACGTTCATATTTGTCCATATCTCGTCACAACAATATTTAACTCATATTCATTAAATGAATTTATTATTTGATTCATCTCAGCTCCAATCAAAACACAAAATTTTAACTTCAAATTTTGAAACATTACATGAACAATGAATGAGTCATGACTTGATTCAAAAAGAAGTTTCATTAAACAAATGAATGTTAGAATCCTATCCTCGAAAGATAGGATAATGTCAGAATTATGATGATACAAAATATCTATTAGAGACACCAATGCAAGTAGATAAACTATAACTCATCATTGAACCTTAAACGAATTTCATTGTCAATTAATTCTGAAAACTGCTATTTACACAAATGATTGAGCCATCACCCCATCACTCCTGTTAGACTCCATTTTTCTAGCTTACTTCCCCTTCAATTCTCCAAGAAAAGAAAAAACAACATAAAACAGCCGTCAAGAACTATGGCATTATAAAAAAGCACAGGGAGTTTTATGGGTTAGGGTTTTGTTTTGGGGGTTTCAACATTGTCTCCGTCTCTAATTTGTTTTTCACGCAAAAACTAAGCCATAGGACAAAGCCATCAAAGAAACAGCAGCATTTTCTTCTTCCTCTCCTAACTTCCTTCTTCTTTGACACCTCTGCTTCTTCACCATCCATGTTAACGATGATGATGATCTTTGCAACAGAACTTCACTGCCCAAAGCAATTAATCTGATCTTCAATGGCTCACACAACTCACTAAATTTGCCACTAGGCTTCATGTCATCATCATCATTATCATCAACAGCGATATTATTTGTTGTAGGAGTAGAAGCTGAGCTTGTTGTGATGGTGCTGGATGATGATGATGAATGCCATTTTACTTTCTTATTCTCTGACCCTTTGTTCAAACCCAAAATTGCTCTTCTTTTCTTTTTATATTTTATCCCACATGCATTGCATAAGGTCTGAAATTACCAAAAAAAAAACCCATCAATCATAAGCCGTCGACACTTCAAAAAGCAGATGAGAAAAGGATTTAGGGATAAACCCAGTAAATGGTACTAAAGAAGACACTAAATAAACCCAAATTTTTTAGAGAGAAAAAAAGATTAAGGAATTGGTGAAATGGAAAGTTGAAATGATTGATAATACCTTGGGGCCAGCAGGGCCACCTCTCCAAAGAGGGGTCTTTGTGGTTTTGCAATCAGTACAAAACTTCTTGATAGTCTCCCTCATTGCAGCATCTTCATCCAATGATTCCTGAATCATAAACACCAATCAAATCAGAATTTAAAAGAAGAAGAAGAAGAAGCCTTTAAATTGAAGTTGAGTGTTGTTGTTTTCAATCAACCTTTGATTTCAGATCCAATACACCCATGATGCATGTGTAGAAAGAGATTCATTAACCAGCGGGAAAGAAAACAGAGGAAATGAAAAAATAAACTTAAGACATCAAAACCGAAGCTCCCCAAAAGGAAAGAGATGCTTCGGTGATGAACATAGGTAAAAAGGAAGAAAAAAAACATTCGAAAATGAAAAGAAAGCCAGCGGGAGAATAGAGCCGATATGGATAGATACAAAAACCCTAGACAGAGATTAATGAAAAGACGATAATGACCTTGCTAATAGCGAAGCAGCGCCGCCGCCGTTCTTGGTGAAAATGAAAATACTACGGAAACACCCGCCAAAATATTTTTGAGGAGGGCAATATCCACGTGTCAACAGGCAGGAGGGGGTAAGTTTTAGGTGAAATTTTATGATTAACCTTTCTGATATGCATAAATTATGAATTTAGTCATGTACTTTAATTTAATCATTTTTTAAAATTTTCATCCTCATCTAAACGATGATCATAATTTTTTTTTTAAATATTAGTCTATGTCATTAACTTTTAATTTGTAATTTCTATCATTAACACTCGCTCTGTCTTTCTGACTCCTTGATTTACTGTAAAATATTTCTAAACACTATACCTTTTTTCAGTCTTCCTCCTCGAGCAAATGTCTCGAGAATTTTCAGTCTTTTCATAAATCTCTAGAATTCAACAAAGCGATGCAATTATTAGTTTAGAAATTATACAAATATCAATCAAATTTAATACAAGAGAAATTTCTCAACGATTTAAAATATTTTCTTGATTGTTCTTTAAAATATTTTTAATTATTTTTTCTACAAAAATAACTTAATACATATCATGTGTCATGTGATATTTTCGTAGAATGTCACAAACTTTTAATAACACAAAAATGAGTCTGGGTAACTTGCACCACAGTTTCAAAATTAAGGGCGTAAACCGAACAAATTTTTAATTTATTGAATGATAAAATTATAGAAATTTGACCCTAAATTTATGATTTTTCTATGTTTTTGTTTTCTGCACAAAAATTTGGAATCTACATTTATACTAGTATTCACGCTTATAAGCATGGGATTATTAATTGACACTGAGTTATCAATTTTGGGTGGAAAATTGAATTTCAACATTTTTCGAAGAGGTGTGTAGTATTTATGAATTCAACCGATGTCACCTCAATACTATACTCCCATGGTTGTTCTTTATCACCTTTGAACCTCCAAAATTTCTTCTTATGAATATTTAATAAGTTATTTTATATTAATGACATAAAATATATACAAATCAAATTATATTATATTAAATTAGAGTATAGAATCTAATCACCTACTTAAAATAAATATTGATTAGATTCTATAAAGTGTTCAATCTCTTTTAAAAATATTGATATTATGAATAAAAATATTAACTTAAAAACAAATATTTATAATGCTCGATTTAATTTAATTAATTATTATTTTTTATAAATTCAGGGCAAATACAAGAAATATTTTTTCAATCTTAATTAATTAATGTTTTTATAAATCAAATCAACTCATAAATTAACTTCTTGCATAGACATGAAACTTTAAGTAATAATAACAAATCTCTTAATCATTGAAGTGATTTGATTCGTGTTAATTAATCAATAGATTAATTACTAACAATATTACTGAAATATATATCAAATTTAAATTTAAAATTTTAATTCGAAAAATAAAATAAAATAATAATATCGCTTGAATTAATGAATTAGTATTTTACAAGAGTCATTTATTAGGGACAAACACAAATGGCTAGTCCAAATTGACCTTTCGGGGGGTTATTTGACAATTTATAAAGCTCCCCTACTTAAACCCCATAGATGACCAAATCTGAAACACACCCACTTTGCTTATTTTCTATCTTATTCTATTTACATACATTTCACAATAAGTATCTCACCAATCACTGACTAAAAGAAATGGAGTCCCGAACCCCAAATGTCCAGACTCAACATCTCCATGAAGGCTACTACGAAAGCACCAGCTCCACACCCTTCACAAGTGCGCCTTCAAGACCTGGACGGGCGCCCGGACCAAGTCCCAAGTCCCGGGTTCATCAACGGCTGCTTCTTTTACAGTGCACCGTCTAGCCCTATGCATTTCGCAATGCCATCATCACTTGGTTCTTTAATAGTGGTGTCGTCATCAACAACCCAACCCTCTTCTCCTGATTTCGAATTCTCCGAGTCGTCGGGGCCGGGTCGAACAGGTTCCACGGGCTCGGCCGATGAGCTTTTCTTCGACGGAAAGATCAGACCCATGAAGCTATCCACTCATTTGGAAAGGCCTCAGGTTTTGGATCCATTGCTGGATCTAGAACACGAAGACGACGAAGAAGATTTAAGGGGCAATAAAGGTGACACCAACAAAGCTGGGAGAAGAAGGTCAAAGAGATGGATTTTCTTGAAAGATTTTCTAAGGGAAAAAAACGAAGGAAGAAGCAGAAACAATTATCATGAATTATGGTCAACAATTTCATTCTCTCAAGCAAAAGAAAAGAAGCCAAAAACCAGTGGAGGTGGTGAATCGAAGAAGAAACCGGTAAATGGGATAGGGAAAAGGAGGGTTCCACCATCGCCACATGAGTTGCTCTACATTACAAATAGAGCACAAGCTGAAGAGACTAGGAAGAAGACATTCTTGCCTTACAAGCAAGGTTTGCTTGGCTGCTTGGGATTTAGTTCAAGGAGTTATAATGCCATGAATGGCCTGTCTAGAGCTTTGAATCAAGTTAATTAAGGGCCGTGGAAAATTGTAAAACTATCATTTTTTATCTGACAAATGTTGCAAAGATCAATGATTTAGAAGAGGACTTCCCATCATTGATCCATTTGTGTAAGACGCGAGTTTATAAAAAAGGTAACAAAGGTTTCCTGTTTTTTCCCGTTAGATTATTGAAGCAATCACATCACTGACATCACACATGATATATGACCTACCAATCCAAAACAAAACTCGGCAAGCTTTTGTTTGTTCCTTATTGATTCGACTTCGTAAATCACACGCACATGATGTTTTTGTTTCTCTCTCTCTCTCATACACACACACATACATATATATATATATATATATATATCATCTATGGATATAATTAGGACGAGAGTTCACTGAATAACTACAAATGGTAATAAAATGAGAGTTGACAGATAGTTATCAAGTTAATAATGTAAAAATTTAAAATTAGTGGATTAAGAATTTTTATTTAATTTTGAAATTGATAACGATTCAATTAGCAATTAAATTTAAAAATAAGGGTCATATTTAATTTGTTTAATATCAAAATAAATAAAAATTTAAAAATATTTAAACCAGAAGATATTGGTTAATTTCAAAATCAATGTCCATTGTGTGTTAACTTTCTCAAATAAGGCTTAAATATGTTAATATGTTGCTTGTAAGGTTTAAAAACTTTTTAATAAACTATTGTGGTGTTGAAAATGAAGTACTAATAACGTCATTGGTGATTAAGATGAATAGCTTTAAAATTAAATGAAAAATGTGTGGAGTGGGTCCTTTTGGTTGGTAGGCATTGAGATGAAAATTAAGCGACAATGACTTGATTTGGGCTCTTTTTAGCTTTTTCTATCCGGGCTTTTCCTTCTTTCGTGCTCACCATCGTGCATTTAACGTTGCACAATGCACATTGTAACGACATTTAATTTCAAATTCTTCTATGCAACTTCTAACACTAACTCGTCCATACGGATTACTCCTTTTATCCAATAAATGTAACTCATCTATTTTCCAATTATCTCATCCAAATTGTCACTTTGAAAATTTCAACTATTAAAAATCTTATTTTCTTTTTTATTATTCTCTTAACTTTTCACTGTATTCAATTTTTCAGGAAATAAAGCATCTTTATAATTAATTTTCATCATGTATTTTATGAGAAAAAACCTTACTAAAACTACGTAAAAAGAGTATAATTTAGTGTTGCAGAACAGAAAGGATGACAGCTTAAGAAGTGAGCACAGTGGGGAACTGTGTAAATGCTAGTTAAGTCGAGAGCTTTAGCTTTATCCAGATTCCAAAAGACAAGTGGCAACGGAAGAGGGAGGGGGGCAACTTTTTACGTGTTTCTAGCAATGGAATAATAATAGTAATAATAATCACATGAATTAACATCACTGGGTCAGAGTGATTGGCCAGTGACTTGTACCAAAAATGTTGCAGCCTTTGTCCTCGAGGACATTTTCATTCCTCTTAACTTCATTAACGACATTAATTCAAGATCATAAGTGAGTCCTGATTTCGAACGTGAAAATAAGAGAAATAATCAAGAACCTAAAAGTTTCTGATATTTCCCCCATTAAATTAAAACCTTTTATAAGCAATCTTTGGAGACATGCATTGACTAAGTTCGGAATTTGAATAGTTCAAGCTACCGGATACCATAAAAGAAAGGAAAAAAAAGGTAAATCATATTTTGGGAAGCATCAGTCAAAGTTCATTTGCATGAAGCATTCAATTCCCTTTTCCTCTAACTGGAAACTCCTAAAACTACAATTCCCTTATTTTTTTTTTGGTGGGGGGGGGGGGCGGTACTGGAAAATTTAAGAGTGCCAAGAGTGGTTTTATCTCCAAACCAAATTGTCAGCGAAAAATAGCAGTGATCAATTGCCCTACAGCTCATCCTGCATACAAAACACAATCATTGATCAAAAAACATATAAGAAATTGATTAGTTAGGTCATGACATCAGAATAATTACTCACATGTAAATCTTCCTTGGCCTCATCGTCTGATTTGGTATCAGAATCAGACTCGTGTCCTTCAGCGTCATCGACATCATCATCTTCATCCTCAGCCTGGAAAAACGGGTAACACAATAAAAAAAACCAAAAAATAGCAAACAGAACAATCATATTTTTGAAAATGTATGTTGCATTCTTACATCAGAATCAACTGAGTCATCCTTTGATTCCTGAAGATCATGTTTCCATTAATTAGAAAGGAAAAACAGCAAGTACAAGTAATACTGAAACTAGATGTTTCTCTAGTCAAGAAAATACCTCCTCCTCCTTTTTCTCAGCCTCCTCAAATGCTGCCTTCTCAGCCTGCAAAGCCAATTACATCAGGAATCAGCCAAATATGACAATAGAATTATGAGAACATAAAATACAAAGATTCACATACATCCTTCTGCTTGCCCCATGTTTCTTCAGCTACTTTCTTGGCATACTCTACGTCATCGGCAACTAAGATGTTATCAAACATTGTTCCAGATTTCACCTGCAAAAAACAAACGTTTGTCTCGTTATATAGTTATAAAATAAGTCGCAATGATAACATGATAGTAGGCAAAAGGGTACCTGCCACAACTCAATACCAACATACTTCAAGTTAGGGAAAACATAGAGATCTGGATCATCCTTGAAATCTATGGACCATAGAAAAGCATATGATTAAATAAACTATCACACTACGTAGTTAAATGTAAAAAGAAAAAAAAGGCACAACAGAAATGAGCAAGCAAAAGACCTGGATTGTCAATCATTGGTGCCTTCCACTTGCCCTTGTAGTTGGGGTTCTTGATTTTCTGAAAAATAGAGGAAGAATTGTTACAAGTTGCTAGCTCAAAAGCCATGCCATATGTTGCAATTAGGTAAGGATCTCACAAACCTTTGGCTTCCATGGGCCCTTGTACTCAGGGTTGGGAATTGTTGGTGCTGTCCATTCACCATCTTCCTCATCATCCCAATCTTCGGGCTGGGGTCGATGATTTTAATTAATAAATTTTAGTTCAAACAAGACATTCTAAAAAGAAATAAATAACTACCTTCTTAGCCTCGGGATCAGTAATTTCTTTGGGAATGTCATCATAACCCTGTGATACCAAAACACTAGACGTTAGTTGCCTATTCATCTTCAGACAGTACATATAATGTAGCATAAGAGAATGTTATTACCTCTGCCTTTTTGTCTTCAGGATCAGGGATGTATTCCTTGTCATCCCAATCTTCAGGCTGCCCATCATGCAAAGTAGTCATGTTGTACTCAAAATGCATACGAGAAAAAAACAAACCAAAAAAGATAACAATTGAGATAGGGTATGACCAAGTACCTTCTTGGCCTCAGGATCCTTGATCTTCTTTGGTGGGAGAAGATCCCAATCAGAGTACAAGCTACCAGTTTGTTTCTCAACATTGTCAATAAGGATACTGTAGGTAGCATCTGGTCGAAGAATGAATGTATAAACATGAGTGAGTTGGTCAGTCTCACAAGGAACTTCCTTTTTGATCAAGTGGTTTGTCCCGTTGTAGGTAAGAATAGCATGTACTTTCTTGGTGCTGTAGCCACAGATATCAGGCCCAAACATGATGCTGCAACCAATATAAGAAAAAAAAATCAGTAAATCTAACGATAATATCTATTAGAGATATGAATAGGTTAGAACACAGGGCATGAGACAACCTGTATGGGGTATCACCACCAAATTTTTTCTGGTCAATGTCACCACTGAGCAACTTCATGTAGCCACCACCACAGTCAAGCTTTTGCTCATGCTTCACAGAAAATTGGAAGACTAGAGTCTTGTCCTTGTTGTTAACTTCAGGGAACTCAGCCGAAATGGCATAGAACCGGTAGTCTTCGCTGGTTTGAATACCTGTACAGGATGCAGAGCCAGAAGTAACTAACTTGAAAAATAGGCTTTTTCTACAAGTTATGAGTGATTCCAGAAGGTTACCTTTGTCATTAGGATCTCCATTCCATTTTCCAGAAGTGTAGTTCCATTCCCCAGCCATGTTCTCATCTTTCTTCCAGTCAGATTTTACCCACCGACTTTCCCATCCATCTAAAGTTTCACAACAATAGAAAAGCAAATAAGCCAAAAAAGTTTGCAATCAAAGCTGTATGAAAACTGCGAAACATAAAATACGTACAATTAAAGCAAACGCGGCTTCCTTTTCATATGTTCTCCCACATTTGTTAAAATGAATACAGAATCTAATGAATGTAACAAGCAAAGTACGCTAAATTGGTACACATTTTGCTTTAATCTAATATAATATCTATAGATGCAGCTAAAAAGGATAATAGCATTTAACAATTTCCCTCTCACTTTCATAAAAACTAACGTTTTCACCCCCTTATCTTTCATCTCACATAAACAAATACCCGATTCGCAATTATCAATGAAAAATGAGGAATAAATAAATTTTGAAGAAAAAAACCCGCAGGACAATATATTAATCATCATTCCTTTTTATTATCCTCTACAGTTAAAGATCGATTCAAACATTAGTGACTGTAACATTCACCGTCATTTCTTATCGCAATTAAACTACATTTTTCTAACGCTAATTTTATCATAAAAAAATGTAGAACTAACTTAAGAAATCAGATTATCAGCCAATCTACTAGAACGAAATGCATTTCTAAAGGTAATCAAGCATTTGAGTAAATAAACAAATAAAAACAACTCGATTGCCAAATGAAGCATAAAAATCACCGATTCGTAAAAAATAGACCAAAGTGAAAGCTAAAACATTTTAAAATCATATTCAAGTGACAAAAAACAAGCCGATCTAAAGGTTCAGATAGGACGGACAAATTTAGAAAAGAAAGCGGAGAGAAATGGAGTAAAGAAAGGGTTTACCTTCGAAGCGTTCTTCGAAGAAAACCTCAGCAGAGGCGATGGCGAAGAGAGAGAGGAGAATCAGAGAGACAAAATTTGGTAATCGTTTGTGAATCGCCATGGCCGACCTCTTCGAAGAGCGAAAAAAGTAGAGCTGAGCCCGAGAGTAGGTTCCTCTATATATATTCGTTGAATTCACTGGTTTCTGCGGTCGAGTTAAAAGTGAGATATTATGCTGTTTTGACGTGGACGACTTATCTGAAGACATGTCATTCGTTAGTGTCATTGGATTGACATGGCACGATACTATTGGGAAGAAGTTTCGCATGACACGTAGGAAAAGGTTTGCTTATTTTGCTAGGGGTTTAAGGAGTTACGATTTAAAATTTTTGATTTTAGTTGTAAACTACTTTCCTCGTGTCTGCTCATTATTGGCTGATATCCATCGGTTTTAAAGTAACACAAATTGTCTGTTTGTTTCCGTGATTATCTGCAAAATATTTTTTTTATTTACTGGTGTTTGGTTGTTGGAAAATAAATTATTAACGTAATTAATTTTTATAATTTTCTTTATATTTTTTAAAAGATAACTTATTAGTTGATTTTCTATAAATTATTTTTTAAAATTGTCACTTCAAATATTAATATTTGAAACAATATTATTATATAAATTTAATATTAATATAATATTTTAGTATTATTTTAATAAAAGTATTAATTATTAAAATATATTATTAATGAATTTAATAATAGTATATTATATTTTTTAGTATTATAATAATATAATAAACTATATTTTCATAGCACGAACCAATTTATCTTAATAGATAAAATAATCTTTATTATTCTTAGAGGTCACGAGTTCAAACACCAACGATTGCAAGGGTGGTTGAACATTTATTATCAAATGATCAAGAATATTTATAATATATATTACTTTGTAATCATCTTAACTTAATAAAAAAACTATATTGTCATAATATATAATATTATATTTATATTATTAAATAATTATTTATTATACTTGATATTTATAATAAATATTTTTTTTAAAATAACCACAAATGGAAAATGATTTTCAAAATTTATTTATCAGAAAATGTAGTTCATTTTATAAAATTTATTTTCCGTAAAATAAAATGACCAAAGTATTGTTTTAGGGCAAATTTGCATTGATGATGTTGTTGAAATTTTTTTTAGGGAATGGTGTATATTTTATTTATTCAAATGAGATGGATATTATAGTGTTTTGGAAGACGTTATGACGTTTTCGGTAGGAAATGTAGGGAAAACACAACATATTTTTATATGTTTGTTTGAGAAAACGACAAGTTTTCCATATATCTTTTTGCCGAAGATGCCAGGTGATTCAGACGTATTTCCAAACACTGTAACATTTCTCTTATTTGAGAAAATGAAGTCCAATGATATTTATTATTTATTTATTTATTTTACTTTCCTACTTGATTGATTTTGTCATTATTTTAGACTTTACTCGATATAATGGAGATAAAAAATATAATATATTTTTATTATATTTGTTGAAAAAAATTATACTAAATTTTACAGATGTAAACAGTATAATGTTACAAAATATTATAAAAATAAAAGTATATAATTAAGATATAAAGTTAACAAATAAAATGTTACTAAATCTTATAAATAAATAGAAAATATAATTAAAAACTTAAATTTAATTATGAAATTAAAAGAGGTAGTTGGGATTGTGTAAGTTTAATTAAAAAATGTGATCTTGAATTTTTTTAAATAATTCTTTTACAGAAATTAATAAAAAAATTAGCAATGATATCTCTCTCTTATTTATGAGGTGTATATATACGAGAAATGAAGATTATCAATTTATCACTAACAATCATGAATAACAAGAGTAAATTAAGATTACACAAAAAGTTGGTAATGAGAGTAAATTATTTAAATTAAATTAATAAAATAAAAAATATTCATTAATCAGCTAAATGGTTAATAATACTCGTATATTCTATCTTATTATGGGTTTGAAAATATCAATTTTTTTAAGAGAAAATAACCTCAGTGATCAAAAATCCCATATAATATACGATTTTAACCAATTTTTTCCGGATTTGCCAAAATGACCAACAAAATCGCAATGCGATCGCTAATTCGCAACGCGATCTCCATTATCGCAAATTCGCGTTGCATTTTCGCAATGCGATAGTTGAAAATCGCGTTGCGATGGTCTACAGTATCGTTGCGATTTTCCCAATTCGCAATGCGAATAAGTAAATCGCAACGCGAATTGGGAAAATCGCAATGCGAATAAGTAAATCGCAACGCGAATTGGGAAAATCGCAATGCGATACTTACTATCGCAATGCGATAATACAAAATCGCAACGAGATACTTACTTTCGCAACGCGATACTGACTTTCGCAACGCGATTTACATAGCGCCATTCGTATTAACGCGTATTTTTTTTTCAAATTCCAAACACGTATTTTTTCTTAATAAATCGGAAAATGAACCGTCCACAGTAATCGCAACTCATAACCTCAAACCCAAAAACACAACACTCAGTCTCATCTCCATCTCTCACTCTCTACGGCGAAATCCGTACCCATCTCCGAAGATTTCCGTCCCCATCGCCGGCGAAATCCCTCACAACCATTCACAGTCAAAAATCCCTCACAATCATTCAGAAATGGAAAATCAACCTACGAGGGTTAGTTTTTTTTTTTTTTGTTGAAATTTTTGCATTATTTTAGGTTTTTCATATTGAGATTGATGATAAGTTTACTGGTAATTTCAATAATAGATTAACCATTTCACTTAGATTTCTTATTAAATTCATTCGATTGCTGCCAATACTGCTAAACTGTTTAGCCTGTGAAGTTAGTATTTATCTTTGCTTTGTCTTTTGGTTGAAGTAATGCAGAAGAAGAATAGTTTCGAGAATGAAAATCGCAACGCGGAAATAACTATCGCAACGCGAAATAAAAATCGCAACGCGAAACCAAAATCGCATTGCGATTTTCATTTCGCGTTGCGATTTTCATTTCGCGTTGCGATTTTCATTTCGCGTTACGATTTTTATTTCGCGTTGCGATTGTCTGGTCGCGATAGTCATTTCGCGTTGCGATTCTCATTATCTCGTTGCGATTTTCATTTCAACCAAAAGACAAAAACAGTGTTGCAAATTTTAGTTTCAAGAATAAACTACTATTTAAATTGTTTTGTTTTTGGTATATCTTGACAGTGTAATTTTTGGTATATCTAACTTGGTATGTTTATTGTTTTTTTGTAGAAATTTTTTTCGGCTTCATTGACATTAAGGAATAAAGTTAGCCTAGCCACTACAATTGCTTCGAAGCTTTCACATGCACAAAGAAAATTGTTTGAAGAAACCTGCTTCGGGCCATGGCTGAGAGTACAACATCCGGGTGGAGATGCTAGTTTGACCCATTTGTGGCTTCAGACCATGACTAGCGATCTACCCGACAGTATACAACGTGGTGAGGAAGAGATATGGTTTCATTTTCCACCGGCGTATACTTGTTTTGGGCGGAAGGAGTTTTGCTTAATCACTGGTCTACGATTCGGACACGATGATGTAGGCCGGTACACTCGTCATATCACCCGCCCATCATGGTTATCCAGGGTTTTTCCTGATGAGTCAATAGAGAAGCCGAACTTACACGTCGACGACATGAAGAAATTGTTTAATAAGAAAGATGGTTTTACTCGGATGAATGACGTCGATGTTGTCCGAGTATGCCTTCTACTACTTTTGTATGCCGGCTTTCTAGGCAGAGAGGCCAGACAACCTATTCCTCAGGAGCTAATATTATTGGTAGAGGACCTAAATGCATGGAATCTGTTTCCGTGGGGTTCGTATATATGGAAAGCTACTTGGACTAAGTTGTCGTCTGCCTTTGATGACCGCAAAAGTTTGCGGGGCGATGAGTCGAAATACACATTGTCAGGCTTTGTTTGGGCCTTTAAGGTAAGAATTTCTATATAATGTTTTCAAAATTATAATTAATTATTTAACAATTACTAATGTTTGTTATTATATTGTTTGTAGATTTGGATATTCGAGGCTTTCCCCAGCATGCGGACATATGCATTAAAATCCTCAGATGATATTCCTAGGGCTATTTCCTGGAAGAGGAAACGTATGTTGGATTGGGAAGACTTAATACCATATGTGACAATAAATAATGTAAGTTAACACAAATACTATCATATATAAACAAGTTATTAATAGTAGACGTTTAACTTTGTTTAGTTTTTATTATATTTTTAGGAGGCCAACACTCCATTAATGAGACTGACACCCACGGAGGCTGAGCTTGCCACTGATTGGTGGCAAGCTAGTCAGCATTTTTTTGATGGCACGAATGATGAGCAGCCTCCACTTCCTCCACTTCGAGAGCCATCACCTCACCCAGAGCCATCACCTGATCGACCCGACTATACACCTCTACAACGAGAGCCATCACCTATCCCGTCACATCATCGAGTCTCTTCTCCACCATCACCTCATGATAGGCGACCGACAAAGATGCCACGACTTCTATCTCCCTGTTCTCCACCTCCACGGGATGAGTCAAGGGAGTTACGTGATGAGGTCAATGCCTTGCGTGAGGAGATCGGTACTCTACGCGATAACGATGGTGCATGGCGTGTGGAGGTATATACTTTACGTGGTGAGGTTACCGCTCTACGTGAGATGGTAGTATCGTTGCAGAATGAGGTTCATACTCTACGCAACGAGGTAAGTTTAAGATTTTCCATATTTAACTTGATGATAAATTTACTCGTAATTTCACTTAAATTAACCATTTCACTTAGATTGCTTAGTAAATTTATTCGGTTGCTGCCAAAACTGCTAAACTTTTTACTTTAACACTGTGAAGTTAGTATTTGTCTTTGTTTTGTCTTTTGGTTGAAAGTTTGAAATATATTTATCTTTGTTTTTACTGTTTAAATATCATGTCTGTTTATTTACTGATATTTGTATTTTTATTTAGCAGACCGATAAGGTGGATGCTTTACGTCGGGTTTTTCTTGCACGACAGAGTTCACACATCAGACGGCGTGCACGTGCTATTAAGTCTCCGTATACCCCAATAGTGCGAAGACACCGCAAGAAGAAGCCCGACTCGCCTATCATTCCTCAATAGTCCACTCCTATCGTTGAAGAGGCCCCTATCATTCCTCGAGAGTCCACTCCCACCGTTCAAGAGGCCACTGTCATCGTTGAAGAGGTCCCTCCCACCATTCAAGAGCCCGATTCACATGGCGTCATATATAGGATTCTTGAGAAACCCTCTGACATGCCGGACATGATGGATTCAAGTTGGCTCTCGTATGAGTTACCGGCCAGTACCATACCGGTATCTGAAGAGGAGAGGAAACAACTACCGGACACAATTCTGGATAACACCCTTTGGGCTAAGACCGCAGTTGATTTTTATCTACATGAGCGAAGCCAGGGGTGTTTCACTGACATATGCAAGCTCAATGATGATATCTATTTATTGCTTGATCGGTCTTGGTGGGGCGTATTATTAGGGGTCGAAGACAATGGCTATTTCGATGGAGGGGTAAGTCTTATATTTTTCTTATATTTTCATTTGATTAATTTGTTTAAAAATTAATGTAATTCACTAATATATGTATTTTTTTGTAAAACAGCATATCGATGCGTGGGTTTCACGTCTACTAATAATTAGGAAACTTAAGGAAAATAAAAGAAATACACGGTATACAATAATGACGACGACTTTTAACGCAGTTCACTTGAAGAATCAACGAGATGAATCATTTGCGTTGGGCAATGGACAAGCTAAACTTTATCCTGCATGGTGGGAGGTCGATAAGGTTAGTGTTTATTTTAGATTGAGTTTAAAGGTATTCATAAATAAGTGCGCAAATGAATGAATTATTACTTATGATTGCAGGTATTTATCCCTGTTTTGAAACGTAACCATTGGCTTCTCGTCGAGCTTCAGATCCCATCCCTTAAGGCAATAGTATATGACAGCATGATAAATTACATATCATTGGCTGATTTAAGAGATATTATTAAGGGATGGAGCTCTTATTTGGCTAAATACTTGGATGCGATAAATTATTGGACTCGTTCTGGAAACAAGAAGCCAAAGAAGCTCAATATTACAGTTAGCAGAGACGAGACCGCACCACAACAAACGAAAGGACCCAGAGGGGATTGTGGTCCTCTCGTATGCTTGGCGTTGGACCGTTTGATCACAGGAAGTATAAAGTATCTACCTCCCACCGATATAGATAGAGCTGCAGTAGGCTTGTGGTTTCGACATTATATGGCTAGATCGATATATACGAGACGCTGCCTACCTGCATCCGCGTTATAAAAATGTCCATAAACAATTGGTATGTTTATAGGCTTGTGGTTTGAAATGTTTGGTTAAGTACCTAGAATTCAATAATTTGCTGTTTGTAGGTTTTAGATGTGTAGAAAGTGTTGTTTGAGCAAATGTTTGATTTATGCAGGTTAATCTCAGAAGTGAGCTGCGTGAAAATGATGTATGGCTGCAAAAGTTGATTCAATAGTATAAGTGTTATTTTCTCTAATAATGATTGCTTATTTTTTTTGTTTAATTGATTTGTAAAAGGTGATTTGTAAAAGTTGATTTGTTTAATTGATGTTAACATAATTCTTATTTGTGCTTGTTTAATTGATTGAAATGTAATGGTTGATTTTGTTGATTTAAATCTGCATTATGTTTGAAGGCAAAAAGTACTATCGCAATGCGAAATGAAAATCGCAACGAGAGAATCGCAACGCGAAAATGAAAATCGCAACGCGAAATTAAATTCGCGTTGCGATTTTCATTTCGCATTGCGATTCACTCGTTGCGATTTTCATTTCGCATTGCGAAATTAGCATTGCGATTTTCATTTCGCATTGCGATTCTCTCGTTGCGATTTTCATTTCGCATTGCGATAGTAATTTCCGCGTTGCGATGGACATTAAGATGATTGCCTATTAAGTGATAACAAGGAACAGATCATAGCAATTTTCAAACTCAAGTTACTAATACATGCCTAACTGAAAATGTTAAAAGTTCACACATAAAATCTACATAATACAACGTTTGCATTTAAAAATCACCTAAGTTAACAGTCCCAAAAGGTGAAGCCAGTTGTGATTGGGATTTTAAAGATGATTGTGATTTTGATTGCCTTTTTCTTGACACCATATGAGCTTTGGATTTTGATGATGATCCATATTTTGGTAGAGGAAAAGACGATTGTGATGGCACTGGTGATCTACATGTCAACCATGTATCACCACTTTCCTTGCATCGACTACATGTCGATCTCTTCTTCTCTTCACCCTTAGACGGTATACGATCGTGACTTTTTGGTCGGCCAGGTAGCCTTCTGTCCATGGCTGGTGGCAAAACTGTTTGTAAGTCATCTGGTATGTCCCACTCAGAAGGATGTGAAATAGGGTAGACAATCTCGGCATAAGTCTGTCGATATACTTCTGTAGTGTAGCAATCCATAGCGTATGTGCTTGAATCATCTTGGTTTAGATGAAGAGCAACTTTTATAACATGGCCACATGGATAACCAGATGTTTGCCATTTCATACAACTACACGTCCTTGCATTTAGATCGACAAGCCCATTTAAGTTATTATCCAGTACTTCAAACAAAGTGTTTGAAAATGGTTCAACTCTCCATGACGTTGACTTCAAAACACGTTTCGTTATCTTTTTTTCAGTCCATGGTGTAACACGATGTTCCAATGTTCCTGTAAATTTAAATAAATAATACTTAGTAAAATATATGATAAGTTACGAATTCAAAGAAATAATACCTGCATGGTTTCTTTTCTTGTAGTACCACTGTTGAATAGAGGCTCGAAAAAACTCTATTAACATAGTAATGGGTAATTTCCGGGAATGACGACTTAGAGCGTTAATTGATTCTGCACTATTAGATGTCATGAAACCATATCTTGCTCCAAATTGATGTACTCTTGACCATCTTTCAAACCCGACATCTTCTAGTGTTTGAGCACACTGAGGCAAAACACGTCTTAAACAGTTTATATGCTTATTGAAATCCACTTCCCGATAAGCCTTTACAGCCTTCCAGTATGTCCATTTGTGCTTTTTTATACCAGCAGACCTTGATTTTAGATTTCTATACAAATGAACACCACAAAGTCCATGAAAAGCATCTGGGAAACACCTTCTAACAGCGTTGTCAATTGAGTTTGCCCTATCGGATATGATTGTCAGATTGCTAATAGGACCTATGCAATCCCTAAGATGCCCCATAAACCATGTCCATGAATCAGAGGTTTCAGATTTGCCAACCCCGTAAGCTATTGGAAATATCCCATTGTTAGCATCCATGGCTACTGCTAATAAGTTTACTCCAAGGTATCGACCTTTCAAATATGCTCCGTCAACTATAATAACTGGGCGCATGCAAGTAATAAACGAACGAATCTACAAAATAATATACACAAGAAATATAATCATTTAAATGTGAAATGCATGTAACTAACAGAAATGAGTCAACATAATTATATTGATTTACTAATCGCAGCACCAATGGCGATAAACAGCAACTCAAAACGTCTTTAATGACAGTTTTAGTTGAAGATTCATGGGTAAAGGCATATATTGTAAAACACCATGAACATTCTCCCATGACCCTTCAAAACACAAATCTATCCAAACATGATCAACATTAGATGATTTCATGGTTGTAACTAAACAAACGAGATGCGAAACTAAGACCTGTTGCCGGATGGGGAAGGATGTCGTTGGATATTTGAACGAATGTCGCCGGAGAGAGTGATAGATGGAGATGGAATGAGTTGCGATTTAGGGATTTAGGTTATGAGTTGTTGCTGCTGCGTATATATATACACTCAAAATTTGGCTTGTGAAACTAAAACCTGTTGCGAACTTTGAAACTCGCATTGCGAGTCAGAATCGCGTTGCGAAAGGTAATCATTTGACCATCGCAATGCGAAATGCAAATCGCAACGATAGAATCGCAATGCGAAATGAAAAAGGCAACGAGGATTAACATGCATAAACTTTTAACAATTATTATTGAATTCTAGGTACTTAACCAAACATTTTCAAACCAAAAGGAGTATATATGTTAACAAAACTTGCATTATGTGTATTTTACGTGTGCACTTTTAACATTTTCAGTTAGGCATGTATTAGTAACTTGAGTTTGAACATTGCTATGATCTGTTCAGTTGTCATCACTTATTAGACATTCATTTGACTATCGCAACGCGAAAATGGCTATCGCAACGCGAAAATGGTTATCGCAACGAGAAAATCGCAATGCGAAATGAAAATCGCATTGCGATTTTCTCGTTGCGATTTTCATTTCGCATTGCGATTTTCTCGTTGCGATTTTCATTTCGCATTGCGATTTTCATTTCGCATTGCGATTTTTATTTCGCATTGCGATTTCCATTTCGCGTTGCGATAGTCTGTTTTGCCTTCAACATAAAGCAGATTGAAAATCAACAAATCAACTATTACATTTAAACACAAATTATGTACACATCAATTAAACAAATCAAGATTTACAAATCATCTTTTACAAATCAATTAAACAATCAAAAAATAATTATTCTTATTTCTTCATCAATTATTGAATCAATGAATCAACAACTTTGTGACCCCGTACATCCATTTCACGCAGCTCACTTAAGGATTAACCTGCAGAAACCAAACATTTGCTCAAACAAGACTTCCTACACATCTAAAACCTACAAACAACAAATTATTGAATTCTAGGTACTTAACCAAACATTTTCAAACCAAAAGGAGTATATATGTTAACAAAACTTGCATTTGACTTACCAATTAACAATGGACACTTTCATAACGCGGATGCAGGTAGGCAGCGTCTCGAATATATTGCTCTAGCCATATAATGCCGAAACCACAAGCCTACTGCAGCTTTATCTCTATCGGTGGGAGGTAAAAAACTCTGTGCTTCCCGTCGTCAAACGCGCCAAGCAAAGGCATACGAGAGGACCACAATCCCCTCTGGCTCCCGGCGATTGCTGTGGCGCGATCTCGTCTCTGACAACTGTGACATTGAACTTCTTTGGCTTCTTGTGTCCAGAATGACTCCAATACTTAATCCCATCCAAGAATTTAGCCAAATGAGAGCTTCATCCCTTGAAAATATCTCTCAAATCAGACAGTGATATGTAATTGATCATGCTGTCATACAATATTATCTTCAGGGATGGGAGCTGAAGTTGGACGAGAAGCCAGTGACGACGTTCCAAAACAGGGATAAACACCTGCGATCATAAGTAATAATTCATTTATTTGCGCACTTATTTATTAACACCTTTAAAAAAATTTAAAAAATAAACACTAACCTTATCGACCTCCCACCATGCAGGATAAAGTTTAGCTTGTCCATTGCCCAACAAAACTGATTCATCTCGTTGATTCTTCAAGTGAACTGCGTGAAAAGCCGTCGGCATTATTGTATATAGCGAAATTTTTTTATTTTTCCTAAGCTTCCTTATTATTAGTAGACGTGACACCCACGCATCGATATGCTGTTTTACAAAAAAATACATATATTAGTGAATTACATTAATTTTTAAACAAATTAATCAAAATCATATATAAGACAAATATAGTCTTACCTCCCCATCCAAATAGCCACTGTCTTCAACCCCTAATAGCACACCCCACCAAGACCGATCAAGCAACAAAAACATTTCATCGTTGAGTTTGCTGATGTCAGTGTAACACCCTTGGCTCCGCTCATGTAGATAAAAATCAACTGCGGTCTTAGCCCAAAGGGTATTATCCACAATTGTTTCCGGTAGTTGTCTCCTCTCCACTTCAGATACCGGAAGGGTACTAGCCGGTAACTCATACGAGAGCCAACTCTCATCCATCATGTCCGGAACCGGTGGGGGTTTCTCAATACTTCGATATATTACCCCATGTGAATCGGGCTCTGGAATGGTGGGAGGGACCTCTTCAACGATGACAGTGGCCTCTTGAACGGTGGGGGGGAATCTTGAGTGAGAATAGGGGCCTCTTGAACGATTGGAGGGGACTCTTGAGGGATGACCGATGAGTCGGGCTTCTTCTTGCGGAGTCTTCGCACCATTGGGGTGAACGGAGACGTAATAGCACGTCCACGCCGTCTGATGCGTGAACTCCGTCGTGCAAGGAAAACCCGACGTAAAGCATCCACCTTATCGGGCCGCTAAAAAAAATTAATACATAAATCAGTAAATAAACATACATGATATTAAACAAAGATAAATATGTTTCAAACTTGCATTGTATTCACCCAAATCATTATTCTATCATAGTTCACAAAATGCTCAGATAACATTCCAGAAGTAAGCACTTATATAAACATTTAAAAGGACAACATATATAAACATTCCAGAAGAAGAATAGTTTACTTTCGCAACACGAATCTTAAAATTGCAACGCGAAATGACTATCGCAACGCGGAAATGGCTATCGCAATGCGAAATGAAAATCGCAACGACAAAATCGCAACGCGAAATGAAATCGCAACGACAAAATCGCAACGCGAAACACAAATCGCAACGCGAAACACAAATCGCATTGCGATTTTCATTTCGCGTTGCGATTTTGTCGTTGCGATTTCATTTCGCGTTGCGATTTTGTCGTTGCGATTTTCATTTCGCATTGTGATAGCCATTTCCGCGTTGCGATAGTCATTTCGTGTTGCGAAAGTAAACTATTCTTCTTCTGCAAATTGAAACTTGAATGGATTGCATTACTTCAACCAAAAGACAAAAACAAAACCAAAAACAAATACTAACAAAAACAGATTGGCAGCAACCGAATGAATTACGAGTATGAAAAATCTTAAACTTACCTCGTTGCGTAGAGTATGAACCTCATTCTGCAACGATGCTACCATCTCACGTAGAGCGGCTACCTCACCGCGTAATGTAGACACCTCAACACGCCATGCACCATCGTCTTTGCGTAAAGTACCGACCTCCTTACGCAAGGCAGTGACCTCATCACGTAACTCCCCTAACTCATCCCGTTGAGGTGGAGGTGGAGAACAGGGAGATAAACGTCGTGGCATCTTTGCCGGTCGCCTATCTTGCGGTGATGGTGGAGAAGAGGCTCGATGATGTGACAGAATAGGTGATGGCTGTCGTTGTGGAGGTGTATAGCCGGGTCGATCAGATGATGGCTCTGGGTTGGGTGATAGCTCTGGGCGAGGTGATGGCTCCCGAAGTGGAGGCTGCTCATCAACCGTTCCATCAAAAAAACGCTTACTAGCTTGCCACCAATCAGTGGCAAGCTCAGCTTCCGTGGGTGTCAGCCTCTGTAGAGGAGTGTTGGCCTCCTAACAATATAAAAGCTCAAACAAAGTTAAATGTGTACTAGTAATAACTTGTTTATAAACATATGGTAGTATTTATGTTAACTTACATTATTTATTGTCGTATACCGTAGTAAATCTTCCCATTGCAAGGTTCGTTTCCTCTTCTAGGAAATAGCCCTGGGAATATTATTTGAAGTTTTTATTGCATATGTCTTCATGGCGGGAAAGGCCTCAAATATCCAAATCTACAAACAATATAATAACAAACATTAGTAATTGTTAAATAATTACTTATAATTTTGGAAACATTATATAAAAATTCTTACCTTAAAGGCCCAAATAAAGCCTGTCAAAGTGTATTTGGAACAATCGCCATGCAAACTTTTTCGATCATCCAAGGCAGACGATAACTTATTCCATGTAGCTTTCCATAAATACGAGCCCCACGGAAACAGGTTCCACGCATTTAGGTCTTCTACCAATTTGATTAGATCATTTGGAATAGGTTGTCTGGCCTCTCTGCCTAAAAAGCCGGCATGCAAAAGAATTAGAAGGCATACTCGGACAACTTCGACGTCATCCATCCGAGTAAAACCATCTTTATTATTCAAAAATCTTGTCAGGTCTTCTACGTATAGACTCGGCCTCTCCAGCTCAGGAAAAACCCGGGATAGCCATGATGGGCGGGTAATGTGTCTAGTGTACCGACCTACATCATCGTGTCCGAAGCGTAGACCGGTGATTAAGCAAAACTCCTCCCGCCCAAAACACGTATACGCCGGTGGAAAATCAACCATATCTCTTCATCACGACGTTGTATAGTCTCTGGTAGATCTCTAGTCATGGTTTGAAGAAACAGGTGTGTCAACATCGCATCTCCACCGGGATGTTGTACTTTCAGCCATGGCCCGAAGCATGTATCCTCAAACATTTTTCTTTGTGCAGGTGAAAGCTTCGACGCAATTGTTTTAGCCAGGCTGACTTTATTTCTCAAGGTCAATTGAGCCGAATAAAAGTTCTACAAAAACAATAAACATACTAAATTAGATATACCAAAAACTACACTGTGAAGATATACCAAAAACAATAATAAACATAAATAGTAGTAGTTTATTCTTCAAACTTAAATATGCAACACTGTGAAGTAATCGCAACACGAAAATGACTATCGCAACGAGAGAATCGCAACGCGAAACTAAAATCGCGTTGCGATTTGCATTTCGTGTTGCGATTCTTGGTTGATTTAATAAGCAATCTAAGTGAAATGGTTAATCTATTATTGAAATTACCAGTAAACTTATCATCAATTTCAATATGAAAAACCTAATAATAATGCAAAAATTTCAAAAAGAAAATAATTAAAAAAACTAACCCTCGTTGGTTGATTTGGTTGATTTTCCATTTCTGATTGTGAGGGTGGCTCTGAGAGATTTAGATAGACGGATTTCGCCGGAGATGGGGACGGATTTCGTCGGAGATGGGTGAGAGAGTGAGAGATGGAGATGGGACTGAGTTGTGATTTTAGGTTTTAGGTTATGAGTTGCGATTACGGGATATACTGTGGACAGTTCAGTGTTCCAATATATTAATATTCATGTTTGGAATTTAAAAATAAAATACTTGGCCAGGATACTAATGGCGCTTTGAAAATCGCATTGCGATTATGTAAATCGCGTTGTGAAAGTCAGTATCGCGTTACGAAAGTAAGTATCTCGTTGCGATTTTGTATTATCGCATTGCGATAGTAAGTATCGCATTGCGATTTTCCCAATTCGCGTTGCGATTTACTTATTCGCATTGCGATTTTCCCAATTCGCGTTGCGATTTACTTATTCGCATTGCGAATTGGGAAAATCGCAACGATACTGTAGACCATCGCAACGCGATTTTCAACTATCGCATTGCGAAAATACAACGCGAATTTGCGATAATGGAGATCGCGTTGCGAATTAGCGATCGCATTGCGATTTTGTTGGTCATTTTGGCAAATCCGAAAAAAGTTGGTTAAAATCGTATATTATATGGGATTTTTGGTCACTGAGGTTATTTTCTCTTTTTTTAATACTATCCTATATATTAATAAACTTGTCTAATTGTCCACTAACACTTTATTAGTCTAGATTTTCTTAAAATTTATTTAAAATACATAAATATATATCACTTTTGGTGTTCGGGGATTTTCTCAATTTTAAAGAATTTTCGAGTACTTGTTAACAAATTCAAAAAATATGAGAAACATTAATTCGAAAATGCAAACAACATACATCAAAGTTAACCTCAATAAAGGTGCGTTTGGTTCACGGAATATAAGATTACCAGTGTGAATAAAAGATTACTAGGGAATAGGATTACTGGGAATGTTGTATTTTGTGTTTGGTTGGTTTAGTAGGAATGTAAGATTACCGTGTTTGGTTAAAGGAATAAAAGATTATTGGAATGTATATTTGACCAAATTGTCTTTATTATATATTTGTATAATATTATAAATTGTAAAATATTTATATATTTTCTTTAAAAAATTAAATTCATAATATTTATATAATTTTTTTTACAAAATTAAAAATATAAAAAATGTTTAATGAAAGGGTAAATTTTTTTTAACCCCTGAACTTTATATAAAATTTTAATTATAGATATTTTTTTGTAAATCTAAAATAATTTAAAGATAAATTTGTAATTTAATCTTCGTAGAATTTTTATTATTCAATGACAGAAGAATGATATTTTTGAAAAAAAAATAAAAATTTAAGGGCATTTTAGTCCAAAACGTCGGTAATGTTACAATACCTAAGGGAAGGGAGGTAATGACATTCCCAATAATATACCCCAAAAAATCTACTATTGGTAATAAAACATTACCGGGAATGATATTCCCGGCCAACCAAACATGGGAATATGGGATTCTCATCCCATGAGAATCCCACAATCCTTGAACCAAACACCCCCTAAATGATCATCAAAAGAATTTGAAGATTTAAAACGATAAATCTTTAGATGTATTTTAATCAATTTAAATAAATTTTGTAAAAAATAATCTTATTAGAAAAATGAAATATAAGCATTTGATATCAATGTTTTTGTGAATGAGGATTGGTTATTGAAAACGGGTTGATCGGCAATGATAACATTGATGATTTTCCATAGAAAGTATTGAATAAACAACAATGTCATCTTCATGTCGAAAATAATTTAATAATTCATTGTTAAAAAAATAACCAATATTAAAAGTTTATTGTTAAAATTGAAGGTTCAAAAGTTTGACTAATTTAAAATTACTTTTCAAAATCTATTTTTAAAAGTACTTTTCAATTACAATTTTCAAAAGAAATACTAAATTGACAGATAATAGGATAATTTACCAAAAATGGTAAACTACACAGTTAATCAGTATATTATTACATTTCTTCTTATTTTATCACCATACTATCTTTTCTACATAATTAATCATTAACATTATGTTTTTTCTATTTTAATCACTTATTATTAAATATTTAATAAATAACGTGACATGTTATAGTATATTAACATTTTTAGTTTCTAAAATATATGTATTTTATCAATTTTATCAGAATTTAATAAATTATCAATATATTAAAATAAAATAAATTTGTTCATCATTTTAATTTTAAATAATTTATCTGTCTTGGACAAACAATTAATGACCAAAATAGAAGAAAAAAACATAATATTAGTGATTAAGTATGCAGAAAAAATAACACGGTGACCAAAATAAGAGATAGGTAATAGTATGTACCTACTTGTGTCCGGGGGAAAAACTATTGACTCACTTTTCATCGCACGTTTTGCGACATTCTATGCCCTTCTCCCTTCCTTAAGCTCTACTCAAAAGAATAATCTGTTTGAACTGTGATCCCATCTCATCGTCTCCTCTGTTTTAATCCGAAATTAAGACTAAACCTTTTTAGGGTTAGCTCAATATTTCAATCTCCTCCTCCAACAGTTTCCAATGGATTTCCAGGTGAAAAGAGTTCAGCTTTTGGGCTTCATCGCAGGAGTCATCCTCAGTTTTACCGGTAAGAAAAACCCCAAAAACGTCCTCGTTTTGCACTCATGCTTCATTTACCTTTTTCCTTTCTGCTTTAATTCCTTCCCATATTCGTGAAATTATTTCTATATGCGGTGTACTAGAAATTAGTACTTTAACGGTTTAATTGATTACATCTGTGTGTTATATTTAAAGTTTGACCTTTATTGCATGAACAAATCTTGACTTTGTGGGATTTAAGTTATTTTGTTCTTTCTTATGGACTGATTTGTCGTTTTTTCTTCTTAGGGTTTTATGTTTCTTGTAGGTTATAATAAGATTATGCCATTATCTGTATTTCCATGCTTTTAAATGCATTTTTTTGCTCACGGTGTGACAGAAACTCGTGACTTTAAATTTGTTTTATTTTTTGTTGTAGCTGAAAAATGTAGGCAGCTGGTTGGAGAGGAGGCATCATCTCGAAGTGGGCAATTTACTTTGTTAAATTGCTTCGATATGGGCTCTGGTTCCGTAGCCTGTGCGGTGAAAGAGGGTGTGAAGCTTTATTTCTACAACATTAGATCTGCTCATGTTGAAAGAGCAAGGAATCTTGCGATCGAGAAGGCGATAGAGGATGCGGTGTCGCAAGGCATGACTGCTAAACAAGCAGCGAAACAAGCTCAAGTAGAAGGGAAAAAAGCGGCAAAGTTGGCAACACGGCAAGCAAAGCGCATTATAGGTCCCATTATTGCCTCTGGATGGGACTTTTTGAAGCTATATACTATGGCGGTACTATTGCTGAAGGATTTCTAAGGGGTACGGGCACACTGTTCTGTGCCTATGGTGGCGGTTTTCTCGGCGAGCAAAGTCTCGGGAGGGTGGGTTATCTTGTGGGAAGTCATCTGGGGAGTTGGGTTGGTGGTAGGATCGGATTGATGGTATATGATGTGGTTAACGGAGTGCATTACTTGCTTCAGTTTGTTCAAACCGAAGAAAGTCCAGTCTATGAAAAATCTGAAGTTTCAGAGGATTCCTATGTTTATGGAAATTCAGATGCATATGGATCTACACTGGATGAGAGCTCTGAATCACAAGAAAATGAAGATAATGAGTCTTCTGTTTATGAAAAAACAGAAGTTTCGGAGGGTTCCTATGTTAAAGAAAATCCAGATGAATACGAATCTCCACCGGACGAGAGCTCTGAATCGCAAGAAAGTTCTAGTTTCTGGTGAACCAATTGTAAGCTCATGTTGTTACTTGATTTTTAATTCAGATGAACATGTATAGGTTCAAAAGAAACTGAAATTGAGTTGCTGAATTCCCACGTATAGATACTCGAAATCATTTGGTATCTTGTTGCTTTTTCTTTTTCAGTGTTGGATAGACAGTTGTTTGATCCCCCTTGTGGCCCCGAGAAAAATGAAGAAATCCATCGCTAGAGATCCGTTGCGTACTGGTTAATAGATAGATAGCTAACATCTGGCTGAGTTTGGATCAGATTAGTTCGAGTCATTACGAATTATTTAGGTTCAATTTGGATTAGTATATACTGTACCACAGAGCAAATTTAAATATCATATCAGGAGTTGGTGAAGATCTTCATTGTTTACTGAATTATTGAATTTTATGGGCTAAAGCTTTGTACATTAATTTTTGGGTAAAGTATATAAATGGTCACTAAACTTTTTAGATGCTTGCATTTAGGTCCATCAACTTTTAAAATTTGTAATACAATCACCAAACATGTAGTTCGTTTGCAATATGGTCCCGACGTAATGGTTGTTTCACTGTCGTTAGGGTAAATTATATAAATGGTCACGAACTTTTCAGGCGCTTGCATTTAGATCCCCCAACTTTTAAAACTTGCAACAAAGCCATTAATTATATTTTAAACCCCAATATCTAAAATATTTCAATTACATTCTAAACCTCAAATTCATAATTCATTATCAAAATATGGCATAACAAACTGAACTTGAAGTAACAACCCTAAACCCTCAAAACATAACCATTTCGAAAAAATTTAACCAACTATAAGTGAACAATAAATGATTATGTTGGATCTAAATACTCAATTCAATTTATAAAATAGTTGAGTAAAAAAAATTCGATTTGAGTTTATAAAATTTAAATCAAGTCGAATTGAATTGAATTTTCGAGTTTCTGTTTAAATTTAATTATAAATATTTATAATATTATAATATTTTTTGATTCTAATTTAAATAGTTTTAACCACATATAATACATATATTTTTTCATATGTGATATACATATATCATACAGAGTCAAGAGACTTGACTCAAACTTAAAAATTAATCCACTAATTACTAAAAATTTTGAGATATTTGAGTTGTATTTTACAACTCGATTTTAACTTGAAATTTTTTAAGTTGAGTTTATGCAATTACATGTAACACCCCAATTTAGGAGCTAAATTTTAAGAATTATAAAGTGGTGGATTTAATTGGTATTTTGGGAGGAAATTGAGGATTAAATTGTAAAATTTTAAAGTTGGTAGACCGTTTTATAAAGTGCAAGAAACTCAGTGGCTAAACTATTAATTTAGCCAATTTTATATATGAGAGAATTATAAACTCTTCCCCGTCAGTTTCCAGAGACATTTTCCAGTTTCTCTCCCCCGTTCACCCTACTTCGATCTCCGATCTACTCGTCGTCCGACCTTTGATCGACAAACTGAAACCACCATCGTGTTCGTTGTCGACCGAGGAACAAAACCGCTCAAACCTTTCATCGTGAATAGTCGTCATTCGTCGTTAATTTTAGTCGAAAGTATCGTCAGAAATAACTCAATTTCAGTTGTTTTTTCGTCGATTCACGACGATCCAACCATCCGTTTACGACACCTCCCGCACCATCGTGTTCCTTTCATCGTTCCGAGTCCACCGGTGTTCTCCGTTTCTCCGTCGTCACTGGCGCGTGGAGGGGTGAGACCGTCAAAGTTTCCGACGTTTAGGAATCGAGCTCTCTGTCGTTCAAATTTGTGAACTGAGCTTGGTAAGTGTCTCAAAATGCCTTAAAATAATTTTTAGGAATTTTTCCGAAAATTTTCCGACACCGTAGCAATGTTCACGCGCCCCACACGCCACCCCCGAGAGTGGGCATCGTCTGGTTGTAATTAATTTCTGTTTGGGTGTTATTTGTGTAAAATTCGGGTGTTAGTGTTGGTAAATATTTGCAGAAGGTGGCTAATTTTGTAATTAATTTCTGTTAGGGTGATATTTGTGTAAAATGGTCGAATATTGACTGTTGATCGTTGACCGGCGTTGACCACAGTTGACAAGAACTTTGACCAGCTTTGACCGGGCATTAAACGATCTTTGACTTTGACCAAGTATACTTATTCTAATGTTTTTCGACGTTCCAAATCCGATTCCGTAATCCGTTTTTCGAAATTCGGACCCGAAGGCCTCGAAATTGCCAGTCAAACCCGTTGATTTTGATTTTGATCGAAAATTCCAAATTTTCGAAAAGTCATATTTTAGGTTTTTCGACGTCCTGAATCCAATAAGTTGTTTCGACAAATTTTCGGAAGTCTGTTTCGACAAATTTGAACCCAATAAGTTGGTTTTCACTGATTAATCACCCGATTCGATCCGTTTATCGCAATTAAGCTCCGTTTTTTATGTAACTTTTTGTTGATATGGATCCGAGGAAATATTGGAAGTTGAATTAAATATCAAAGACGTTCGAATGGAATTTATATGGTCGATCAGTATGGCATGAAAATCGAGGTAATACTTTACTATCTCTTTATGCTTTATGGAACATGTTGATATTGGTAAATGCATGAATAAGATAATGTTGATCACTTTTGTGGAGTTGATTAATTTATACATTCGATATAAATATGGTAGAAATTCGATAACTGAATTCGGATCGAATGATTAATATAAGAGATTGAGGGAATGTTACAATTAAATTCCAAGTTGTGTGATTTGTGATAAAGAAATCAGCCATGAATTTGTAACTTATATTTTATATCATCAAAGATTAAATGTTAAGGTAATTGGATGGGAAATTATGAGAATACTCTGGTAGGGTAAAATTACAAAAATACCCTTATGTTGTAGGATGACAACAATTGTCCCTGGAAGTTGGTTAATAACTCTGAAAAGATATATTGATCCGATATAATTACAAATGTGCATAAGAAATGATAGTTTTGTTTAGAAAATTTGGATAATCGGTTTTTAACCCAATATGGTTTATGCAAGATAATAGAAGTCTGTTAATAAATCATTTCAAGATCCGAGAGCAATTAAGCATAGAATCTCTGAACTATATTTATTTTCGTTAAGAGTTAATACCAAAAGTATATGGGTGCGAAATTATGAAAATGCCATTGAGAGTTGAAAATAGTTCAAGTTAACTCTGAATGAGAGAGTAACCTGAGAATTGTTTTTAAATCGATAAATTACTGATTTGATTGTTGGTATCCTACCGTTGTATGGAAAATTTCTGAAAATTCGTTAGTAACATTTGAAAAGACATTTAACCTGGAAATTACCGAATTGAGTAAATACCTGAAGAGTGAGTTATCGAATGTGCTCTTTGGTCAGAATTGTTTGAAAGGATTGAAGTAAGTGATAAGATTAAATTAAATAATAAGATTGGACGTAAGGAAATGATGGAAATACATTGGATCTGTAAAATGACCAAAATACCCCTGGAATGAAAATAACTCAAGAATGTCACCAATCTCATGAATGAATGGATATACTCAAGCTTTGAAATGAATAGAAAAATGTTAAGCACCAAAATGACCTTATGACCTAGAATAAGTAAATATCTTGGATTAATTAAGAAATCCAAATAAACATGGATGTTTTGCTACCTGTAAAAGTTATGGAACGCAGCTTAAGTGATCAACCAACGCTAGTGCTATATCATTACTTGAATGATATAAGTACCACTTGAATGTTTGTTCGTCTTCTCAAATTTGGATCGATGATAATTCTGGAAGTATTTGGCTCAGCTCAACTCTAGAGCGCATATAGTACTAATAAGTGGGTATTCGTGAGATATATCAACCACGAATACCAGAATAATTTTATTATATGACTAAATTGAACTGAAATAAAGTACAACATGTATTTGAAATTCAGAAACATCTGAATTATTATGAAAAACTCTAAAGTAACTAAGATAGACTTGCTTACTAAACGAATTAAGTAACCTCAATGACTTAGGATTAAATGGGTGATTGGATGAGTTTGTAAACACTGTTGAACTTACATGATGAATTGTGCTCATGGGTTATGAACCTTGAATCAAGTACGTCCATATTTTCTGATATCGTTGAAAAGTGGAAATGAAATAAAGACCGTTGGAAGATTTATTCAACGATGATTATGGGGATGATCTATAGATCTGCATTATAGTATTAAAGAGTGAATACACTGGAAGGATAATGAATTGACTTGTGTAACTCGAGTTGTTTGATAATACGATCGATAGTCATAGATTGTAAATGACTTGAATCTTCGATTCTATATTTTCATCTAAAATCACTTCGGTCATGTTTGAAAATGCAAGTAACGCAGAAGGAAAATATTCTGAATACCTTATTTGGTTCAATTGGGTTGAAATCCTATGAATTCAAAGTATATTACTGAATACCCCTGATTGTTTGGGTAATGGAATCACTCGCAGTAAATCTGAATTTTGAATTATTATGTATAAAGGTTCCTGAACGTTTTCCTGATACACATGGAAACTTAGTGGAATTCTAAAGTATCAATTTGAAATGTCTGATTAGATCGGTTAGAAATCGATTCTCTTCAATAAGATCTTATTCCTGGAATCCGATCAAATTGCACAAGTTTATGTTATCCATACTGATAACTACAAAATGCATCTGAAAAATAGTTGGATTCTCTAGTGTGTTCCTTATATTTTGAAAAATTGTTTTATTGTTTTAATATGTGGTATACTGAAATCTATGGTTACTGTTTTATGGATGCACCGACTTAACGGTGATGGCTTATGGATTTGTATCATTGTATAAATTGTATATTGGAGATACATATTTATAAAGTACAACTCTGATGTGTTCTTAGGTAGGCCTCGTGGCCCCAAACTTTCTTTGATAGGCTCTCAGGCCCTAAGATATTCCCTTAGGTTAACTCTTTGTACTATGGTTTTAAAAATACGAGTTTAAAAAGCTCTACTATAGTATGGTTTATGGGATTTACTGAACTATCATTTGATTAGTGTACCTATTATGATTTTATCGTACTAATAAAACACACTAGACATCTTATTCGACCTCATGAAAGCGTGACTGTATGAAAGGTTTCTTATGAACTGAGATTCATGGCTTCTACTCGATGAACTACTAATGGAACCCTAGATTATTCCGCAATTAGTATACGTTTGATTCAATAAGGAAATTATGGCTTCTCTTTTATCTGCATGTCTTGTAGCATCATTTGGTAGTTCTGTATTACTCAGCTTTTCGAAGCTCACTCTATTACTCACCATTGCAGGTTAAAAGATTGTAACAGTACAACTATTAACATCAGTAAGGGAGTTCTTCTGGCGTTGCTTGCAGAGTATGGTACATGTGATTAGGGGGCACGTAATTGTATTTTGTTTTATATATGAGTCTAAAAATCTGTTTTATTTCGAATACTGATAAATTTTATTTTTTACTCGTGAATGATTTTATGAGTTTACATGTTTTAAGAAAAGTTTTAAATTTTCCGCTATTTTTTTCGGTTGGTCGCTCCGGTGGTCCTAATGTGACACTCCAGATCAGATCGGGCTATCCACATCGGTCTGAGGGGGTTACATTTAGTGGTATCAGAGCTTTGGTTTAAGTCAATTTTCAAGATAGACCGACCGTTCGAATGTCAAAATATGTTTGATCAGTACATGCCGCTATACTGTAATTGTACCTCTCTGAGCCATAACTCCAGGGCTGAGTCCATATCTGTAGCGAGTAAACCGAAGTTTCTATCCATTAAGGTTATACTTGTACAAAAAGGAATACTAGTAACATCTGTTAAACTCTGTTAAGTACCTCACGAGCCATGTAAGAGTTAATTATCCAAGAAATGCTGACCCGACTCCAGAAATGAAATTAGAATAGGCCGCTGCTCTATGAGCCTATTCAAGACCAAGACTGAATTGATTACTCAAGGAAATTTTCGTTCATATTCTTTTATTGAAATGAGGGAGAGTTTTCATAAGAATATATATTCAACTGGTTAAGAATTTGTAGAGGATCCGTACTTTTGGTAAAAACAATGTAAAGCTATGGAAGAACTGATGTAAGTTCCATTTCTGCATTAATGTGACATGAATGAATTTCGAGTACGAAATTATTTTAAAGAGGGAAGAATTGTAACACCCCAATTTAGGGGCTAAATTTTAAGAATTATAAAGTGGTGAATTTAATTGGTATTTTGGGAGGAAATTAAGGATTAAATTGTAAAATTTCAATGTTGGCAGACCGTTTTATAAAGTGCAGGAAACTCAGTGGCTAAACTATTAATTTAGCCAATTTTATATAGGAGAGAATTATAAACTCTTCCCCGTCAGTTTCCAGAGACATTTTCCAGTTTCTCTCCCTCGTTCACCCTACTTCGATCACCGATCTACTCGCCGTCTGACCTCCGATCGACAAATCAAAACCACCATCGTGTTCGTTGTCGACCGAGTAACAAAACCCTCAAACCTTTCGTCATAAATAGTCACCGTTCGTTTTTAATTTCAGTCGGAAGTATCGTCAGAAATAACTCGTTTTCAGTTAGTTTTTCGTCGATTCACGACAATTCGGTCATCAGTTTACGACACCTCCCACACCATCGTGCTCCTTTCATCGTTCCGAGTCCACCGGTGTTCTCCGTTTCTCTGTCGTCATCGACGCGTGGAGGGGTGAGACCGTCAAAGTTTCCGACGTTTAGGAATCGAGCTCTCCGTCGTTTAAATTTGTGAACCGAGCTTGGTAAGTGTCTTAAAATGCCTTAAAATAATTTTTAGGAATTTTTTCGAGAATTTTCCGATACCGTAGCATTGTTCACGCGCCACCCCCGAGAGTGGGCATCATCTGGTTATAATTAATTTCTGTTTGGGTGTTATTTGTGTAAAATTTGGGTGTTAGTTTCATAAATATTTATAGAAGACGGCTAATTTTCTAATTAATTTATGTTAGGGTGATGTTTGTGTAAAATTGTCGAATGTTGACCGGCGTTGACCATAACTTTGACCGAGCATTAAACGACCTTTGACTTTGACCGAGTATACCTATCATGACATTTTTTGACGTTCCAAATCCGATTCCGCAGTTCGTTTTTTGAAATTCGGACCCGAAGGCCTCTAAATCGCCAGTCAAACCCGTTGAATTTGATTTTGATCGAAAATTCCAAATTTTTGAAAAGTCATATTTTAGGTTTTTCGACATCCTGAATCCGAAGTTCGTTTTGCCAAATTCGAACTCGGTAAGTTGGTTTTCACTGATTAATCACCCGATTCGATCCGTTTATCGCAATTAAGCTCCGTTTTTTTATGTAATTTTTGTTGATATGGATCCGAGGAAATATTGGAAGTTGAATTAAAGATCAAAGGTATTTGAATGGAATTTATATGGTCAATCAGTATGACACGGAAATCGAGGTAATACTTTACTACCTCTTTATGCTTTATGGAACATGTTGATATTGATAAATGCACGAATAAGATAATGTTGATCACTTTTATAGAGTTGATTAATTTATACACTCGATATAAATGTGGTAGAAATTCGATAACTGAATTCGGATCGAATGATTAATTTAAGAGATTGAGGGATTGTTAGAATTAAATTACAAGTTGTGTGATTTGTGATAAAGAAATCAGCCATGGATTTGTAACAAAGAAATCAACCATGGATTTGTAACAAAGAAATCAGCCATGGATTTGTAACTTATATTTTATATCATCAAAGATTAAATGTTAAGGTACTTGGATAGGAAATTATGAGAATACTTTGGTATGGTAAGATTAAGAAAATACCCTTATGTTATAGGATGACAACAATTGTCCCCGGAAGTTGGTTAATAACTCTGAAAAGACATATTGATCTGATATAATTACAAATGTGCATAAGAAATGATAGTTTTGTTTAGAAAATTTGGATAATCGGTTTTTAACCCAATAGGGTTTATGCAAGATACTAGAAGTCTGTTAATAAATCATTTCAAGATCCGAGAATGTTCGGGTAAGCAATTAAGCATAGAATCTCTAAACTATATTTATTTTCGTTAAGAGTTAATACCAAAAGTATCTGGGTGCGAAATTACGAAAATGCCATTGAGAGTTAAAAATAGTTCAAGTTGACTCTGAATGAGAGAGTAACATGAGAATTTGTTTTTAAATCGATAAATTACTGATTTGATTGTTGGGATCCTACCTTTGTATGGAAAATTTCTGAAAATTCGTTAGTAACATTTGAAAAGACATTTAACCTGAAAATTACCGAATTGAGTAAATACCTGAAGAATGAGTTATCGATGATGCTCTTTGGTCAGAATTGTTTGAAAGGACTGAAGTAAGTGATAAGATTAAATTAAATAATAAGATCTTACGTAAGGAAATGATGGAAATACATTAGATCTATAAAATAACCAAAATACCCCTGGAATGGAAATGACTCTAGAATGTCACCAAGCTCAGGAATGAATGAATATACTCAAGCTTTGAAATGAATAGAAAAATGTTGAACACCAAAATGTCCAAAATTCCCTTATGACCTAGAATAAGTAAATGTCTTGGATTAATTAAGAAATCCAAATAAACATAGATGTTTTGCTACCAATAAAAGTTATGGAACACAACTTAAGTGATCAACCAACGCTAGTGCTATATCATTACCTGAATGATATAAGTACCACTTGAATGTTTGTTCATCTTCTCACATTTGAATCGATGATAATTCTGGAAGTATTTGGCTCAGCTCAACTCTAGAGCGCATACAGTACTAATAAATGGGTATTCGTGAGACAGATCAACCACGAATACAAGAATGACTTTATTATATGACTAAATTGAATTGAAAGGAAGTACAACATGTATTTGAAATTCAGAAACGTCTGATTTATTCTGGAAAACTCTAAAGTAACTGGGATATACTTGCTTACTAAATGAACTAAGTAACCTCAATGACTGAGGATTAAATGGGTGATTTGATGAGTTTGGAAACACTGTTGAACTTATATGATGAATTGTGCTTATGGGTTATGAACCATGAATCAAGTACGTCCATATTTTCTGATATCGTTGAAAAGTGAAAATGAAATAAAGACCGTTGGAAGATCTATTCAACGATGATTATGGGGATGATCTATGGATCTGCATTATAGTATTAAAGAGTGAATACACTGGAAGGATAATGAATTGACTTGTGTAACTCGAGTTGTTTGATAATACGATCGATAATCATATATTGTAAATGACTTAAATCTTCGATTCTATATTTTCATCTAAAATCACTTCGGTCATGTTTGAAAACGCAAGTAACGCAGAAGGAAAAGATTCTGAATACCTCATTTGGTTCAATTGGGTTGAAATCCTATGAATTCAAAGTATATTCCTGAATACCCCTGATTGTTTGGGTAATGGAATCACTCGCAGTAAATCTGAATTTTGAATTATTATATATAAAGGTTCCTGAACGTTTTCCTGATGCACATGGAAACTTAGTGGAATTCTAAAGTATCAATTTGAAATGTCTGATTAGATCGGTTAGAAATCGATTCTCTTCAATAAGATCTTATTCCTGGAATCCGATCAAATTGCACAAGTTTATGTTATCCATACTGATAACTACAAAATGCATCTGAAAAATAGTTGGATTCTCTAGTGTGTTCCTTATATTTTGAAAAATTGTTTTATTGTTTTAACATGTGGTACACTGAAATCTATGGCTACTATTTTATGGATGCACCGACTTAATGGTGATGGCTTATGGATTTGTATCATTGTATAAATTGTATCTTGGAGATACATATTTGTAAAGTACAGCTCTGATCAAGCTGGAAAATTTTTATGGACCTAATGTGACTCTTAGGTAGGCTCTGCGGCCCTGAGATCATTCTCGGGTAGGCTCTGCGGCCCTAAGATGTATTCTTAGGTAGGCCCCGTGGCCCCGAACTTTCTTGGATAGGCTCTCAGGCCCTAAGATGTTCCCTTAGGTTAACTCTTTGTACGATGGTTTTAAAAATACGAGTTTAAAAAGCTCTACTATAGTATGGTTTATGGGATTTACTGAACTATCATTTGATTAGTGTACCTATTATGATTTTATCGTACTGATAGAACACACTAGACATCATATTCGACCTCATGAAAACGTGAATGTATGAAAGGTTTCTTATGAACTGAGATTCATGGCTTCTATTCGATGAACTACTAATGGAACCCTAGATTATTCCGCAATTGGTATACATTTGATTCAATAAGAAAAATATTGGCTTCTCTTTTATCTGCATGTCCTGTAGCATCATTTGGTAGTTCTGTATTACTGAGCTTTTCGAAGCTCACTCTATTACTCACCATTGCAGGTTAAAAGATTGTACAAGTACAACTATCAACATCAGTAAGGGAGTTTTTCCGGCGTTGCTTGCAGAGTGTGGTACATGTGATTAGGGGGCGCGTAATTGTATTTTGTTTTATATATGAGTATGAAAATCTGTTTTATTTCGAATACTGATAAATTGTTTTTTGTACTCATGAATGATTTTATGAGTTTACATGTTTTAAGAAAAGTTTTAAAATTTTCGCTATTTTTTTCGGTGGGTCGCTCCGGTGGCCCTAATGTGACACTCCAGATCGGATCGGGCTATCCACATCGGTCTGAGGTGGTTACATTACAACTCAAAGTCAATTTATATCAATTTTTTTGAATCAATTCAAGTTGAAAAATAATTTTTTCGAATCGAATTGAATATTATTCACTTATAGTTGGTTAAATCTAACTTTTAAATCCTAAACCCAATATAATCACTTATTGTTATGACCCTAAAATAAACTAAATGTTGATTATTTAGGGTTAGTTGGTGGGGAAATTTAGTATTTAGGGTTATATTTTGAGGGTTTAGGGTTGATGCTTCAAATTCAGTTTGTTATGGTATATTTTGATAATGGATTATGAATTTGGGGTTAGGCATGTAATTAAAGTATTTTTGGAATTTGAGGTTTAGAATGTAATTAAAACATTTTAGAATTTGGGGTTTAGAATGTAATTGATGAATGTGTTGCAAGTTTTAAAAGTCAGGGGGACCTAAATGCAATGTCCTAAAAAATTTAGTGACCATTTATATAATTTACCCTAACGGCAGTGAAAGGACTGCTACATTGGGGACTATATTGCAAATAAACTAAATATTTGGTGATTGTATTGCAAGTTTTAAAAGTTGGAGACCTAATGCAAGCATCTAAAAAGTTTAGTGACCATTTATATACTTTACCCTTAATTTTGTAAATAAATTTGTTTATTATAATTTATATGTGAATGATATACTTGTTGATGTACAATGGAAGAGATGGTGGATGTGATGAATTTTGATGGTTCATTTTTTATGATTTGAATGTAAAATCGAATATTACGAGTAAGGTGGATGTCTGAGAGTGGAGATGTGTGGTCTATTGGATAGGAGTGTATTCAATTCAATTCGCTTTATCAATAAAAGATAACGTAATATAAATGAGACTTTATCATTTTCGTAATTAATATTCCGATCTCAAATTATGGTGGCAATATATTATAAATGAACAAAGTTGAATGACTTGTTTCTAGAAGTTGGAAAAAGCAAATCCGCACCCATGAAAACAGTATCCATCGCAATTCGGACGTCGAGTAGTAGCGGTTGCTTGCTTGGCCTACTGTCGATTCAATCATCACATTCATCGTTCAATATCAAAAGCAACCTTCAACAGAGTAAAAATTTCCAAGGATGAGCAGTGCAATGATAAGGTGCACACACTTCAAGACAGACCCATCATCTCTAAATACTCACCATTCAATACAAAAGAAAAAGGCCATTGCCACTATATTATTAATTGAAACTGAGGAAGCACTAGCTGATCTCAACTTTCATGTCATGGTGTTAGAATGTCAACGTACCGATTCAACTTCTTCAAGTGGCCATCCAATTTTTGTAAGCTATATGTTACTTGAATTCCATGACTTACTTAACATTTATCCGAATTTATAATTCGAATTTAATTTAATTTAAAATTTTTGCAATATTATATAATCGATAAAATTAACCTAAAATTTCAAGTTATAAAACCCATAACAATTAACAGAAACATAACCCTCAGCATTGTGGCCCCCCACAGTTGCCCATAAATAAAGACTCCATTGGGGGAGCTGAGATTGTCAAGGTCTACCTAGCTCACTGAAGAGTTACAATCCTTTTTCGCCGTATACATGTTTCCTTGGAAAATTTGAGTGTTTTCCATAACCTCAACATGGTTTGCGAGAAAGATCCATTGGTACAAAAAGTGTGCGGGTTGTATGACCGAATCTCGAGCCTCGACTGTGTGGTGAAGCCGAGGGACACTTGGAGACCTATTTCTCCACCATCTTAGCATCCTACAAAAACCCTCTTTACCATCTCAACATTTTCCCTTTCTATTCCAACTATTTCAAGCCCAACCAACTCGAATTCGACATCCTTATCAAACACTGCTCGGATCATGTCCCTAGCAACGTCGCCTTTTTGGGTTCTGGTTCCCTTCCCCTCACTTCAATTGTGTTGGTTTTGTTGGTTTTTGGCAAAGTCTCACATTGGTTATGTATAAAGGAGGAGGGGAAATTCTTTTGTTATAAATAAAGTCATCCTCCTCCTTAGTTAATCATCCCACAAATATAAGCTTTCTTCTATATTAAAGGCTATTTGTATTCTTTCTCTCTTTGTAATATTTCCTCTATTAGTGAAATATTTTGGTGTTCTCTTTTATGTCTATTTAATAGCTATTGTCGGGTATAGTTGTTGTTAATTATTATCCTATTAAAATTACTTGTCTTAGTAGTTTTGTCTAAGGAAAGTGGGTTTTAAGAGGGATCATTGTGACCCCTCCTCTTTTCTAGGAATATACCTTAGGGTGATTTTTAGTACAATCGTTTTCACACTAGTCACCTAGATAATAGTTTCGAAGGTGAATCTGTTATTGGTGGAAATTAACCCGAATTCCACAACAATTGGTATCAGAGCTCTTGGTTTATTTTTAGTATGCTCTATGGTTGCAGCTTAGGCTGATCTTCCACATTAGAAAAAATTTCCTTGGGATAATTGACATTCCGCATTGGCAGCTATTAAATAGAATTTGTAGCAGAAATGACAGACACTTCTTCATCTTCAATTTTGGCAAGAAATGTTATGACAAATGTTAGATTTGCAGTGGAGATTTTTTATGGCACCGGTCATTTCGGCATGTGGCAAAGTGAGGTTCTAGATGCTCTATTTCAGCAGGGTCTAGACATTGCTATTGAAGGAGAGAAACCAGATGATATTGAGGAGAAAGAATGGAAGATGATCAATAGAATGACATGTGATACTATTCGATCGTGTCTTTCTAGAGAGTAGAAGTATGCATTTTCTAAGGAAACTTCTGCAAGTAAATTGTGGAAGGCACTGGAGGAGAAATTTTTGAAGAAAAGCGGTCAGAACAAACTCTACATGAAAAAGAGATTGTTCCGCTTCAACTATGCACCAGGTACCACTATGAATGATCACATTACTAGCATTAATCAGCTGATGATTGATCTGATGAATATGGACGTGACTTTTGAAGACGAAGATCTGGCTCTGATGTTGATGGGATCACTTCCTGATGAGTTTGAGTATCTTGAAACTACTCTACTTCATGGGAAGGTTGATGTGTCTCTCAGTGAAGTAATTGTTGCCTTGTATAGTCATGAATTGAGAAAGAAAGACAAACAAGAAAACACAAGTGTCGAAGAAGAAACTCTTGTTGTTAGAGGCCGTTCGAAGAGTCAGAATAAAGGAAGCAGAGGGAGATCGAAGTCAAAGTCCAGATTGAGCAAAGATGAATGTGCCTTTTGTCGAGAAAAAATGGCACTAGAAGAAAGAATATCCCAAGCTAAAGAATAAAGGCAAACCTGAAAGGGGGAAGGTTGTCTCGGAATCAAATATGGTCGAGTATGATGATGCAGATTCAGATTTCGCATTCGCTGCTACGCCATCAACCAGCTGTTCCAGTTCATGGCTGTTAGATTCAGCTTGTAGCCACCATATGACCCCCAATAGAGAATGGTTCTTTGATTTTAAAGAACTAAAAAGTGGAATTGTCTACACAGCAAATAATTCCCCTCTTGACACACTTGGGATTGGTTCAATTCGCTTGAGGAATCAGGATGGATCAATCAGAACCTTAACAGGTGTCCATTATGTACCAAATTTGATGAGAAATCTCATCTCTATGGGAACCTTAGAGTCAAAAGGTTTAGAAGTGAGGGCAAAAGATGAGATTATGATGATTATCTCTGGTGCACTGGTGATAATGAAGGGAATCCGAGAAAGAAACAATGTGTATTACTTTATGGGTAGTACAATTGTTGGGACAGCAGCAGTGGCAACTTCTACTGATGAACATGAGTCATAAGCAACCAGGTTATGGCATATGCGCTTGGGGCATGTTAGTGAAAAATCCTTGAAATTACTCATAGATCAAGGATTATTGAAGGGTGCTCGGACTTGCAAATTAGGTTTTTGTGAGCATTGCATTAAAGGGAAGAAGACGAGGGTGAAATTTGGAACAACAATCCATAATACTAAAGGTATTTTGGATTATGTTCATTCAGATGTATGGGGGCCTTCCAAGACAACTTCATTGGGAGGAACACACTATTATGTCACCTTTGTTGATGATTTTTCCCGGAGAGTTTGGGTGTATCCAATGAAGACAAAGGATGAGGTACTAGGATTTTTCCTTAAATGGAAAAAGATGATAGAGACTCAAACAGGCAGAAAAATCAAACGTCTCTGTACAGACAATGGTGGAGAGTAAAAAAATGATCAATTTCTGAAAGTCTGTGAAGAGGAAGGTATTGTCAGGCACTTCACTGTCAGAGGTACACCACAACAGAATGGGGGCGGCAGAGCATATGAACCAGACATTAGTGGAGAAGGTTCGGTGTATGTTGTCTAATGCTGGGTTAGGCAAAGAATTTTGGGCTGAGGCTTTGGTCTATGCTTGTCACCTTATCAACCGCTTACCATCGACTGCTATTGGTGGTAAAACACCATTAGAGTAATGGTTTGGAGTACCTGCTACAGATTATGATTCCTTACATGTGTTTGGTTCCACTGCATACTACCATGTTAAGGAGTCAAAGCTGGATCCAAGAGCAAAGAATGCGATCTTTATGGGGATCACCTCTGGTGTGAAAGGCTATCGTCTTTGGTGTCCAGAAACAAAGAAAATAATCTTCAGCAGGGATGTTATCTTTGATGAATCTACCATGTTGAGAAAGGTGACTTCAGAAAAATTAGACCAGACAGATGGAACTCCCAAACAGGTGGAGTTTGAAGGAAGCAAGATTGTCCCAACCAGTAAAGAAACTGATGTTGACTCTCCTATGGTAGAAGAAGAGTCAGATGAAGAAGAGGTTCAGACCCAAGAACCTCCACAGCAACATGAATCAATTGCACTCAGAAAGGGAAAGAGGACCATTAGACAACCTGCTCGTTATGCTGATATGGTCTCTTTTGCATCACCAATTACAATTGATGACGTTCCTGCCACTTTTAATGAAGCAGTTCAAAGTTCAGAACATAAAAAGTGGAGGATCGCCATGAATGAAGAAATGCAATCCCTTCAAAAGAATCAGACGTGGAAACTAGCTAGTCTTCCGAAGGGAAAGAAGGCAATTGGGTGCAAGTGGGTATATGCAAAGAAAGATGGATTTCCTGACAAGAATAACATCCGCTACAAAGCAAGATTGGTGGCTAAAGGCTACGCGCAAACGGAGGGAGTTGATTATAATGAAGTATTTTCTCCAGTTGTAAAACATTCCTCCATCATAATTTTGTTGGCTTTGGTAGCACAGTTGGATTTGGAACTAGTTCAGATGGGTGTAAAAACTGCATTTTTACATGGAGACTTGGATGAGGAAATCTACATGACTCAGCCAGATGGATTCAAAGTTGTTGAAAAAGAAGAGATTGTGTGCAAATTAGAAAAATCGTTGTACGGATTGAAGCAATCTCCAAGGCAGTGGTACAAGCGATTTGACTAGTTTATGATAGGGCAGAAGTACACAAGAAGCAAATATGATCATTGTGTGTATTTACGCGAGCTAGAAGACGGATCTTATATATATCTTCTTCTTTATGTTGATGATATGTTGATAGCTTCCAGGAGTCAGACAGAAATTGCAAAACTAAAGACTCAATTGAACAGGGAGTTTGAGATGAAGGATCTTGGTGAAGCGAAGAAGATTCTAGGCATGGAGATATCAAGGGATAAGAAATTGGGGATGCTTTGTTTGTCTCAGAAAGAATATCTGAGGAAGGTACTAAAACGTTTTGGCATAAATGAGATGTCAAAACTAGTTAGTACACCTCTTACTCCTCATTTCAAGATCGGTGCATCAATATCACCTAAGGATGATGCAGAACGGGAATACAAGTCAAAGGTTCCGTATGCAAGTGTTGTTGGTAGCTTGATGTATGCAATGGTGTGTACGAGACCCGATATTTCACAGGCAGTTGGGGTTGTGAGCAGGTATATACATGATCCTGGAAAGGAGCATTGGCAAGCTGTGAAATGGATTATGCGGTATATTCTGAACACCGTAGATGTTGGTTTGGTCTTTCAGCAGGACAAACAAGACGGTCAGTGTGTAGTTGGGTATTGTGATTCAGACTATGCAGGTGATTTGGACAAGCGTCGATCAACTAATGGTTATGTGTTTACATCGGCAAAGGCACCAGTCAGTTGGAAGTCCACCTTACAGTCAACAGTGGCTTTGTCTACTACAGAGGCAAAGTATATGGCAGTTACAGAGGCTGTGAAGGAGGCAATTTGGCTTCAAGGGTTGCTTGGTGAATTGGAAATGGAACAAAAGCACATCAAAGTGCACTGTGACAGTCAGAGTGCTATTCATTTAGCAAAGAACCAGGTTTACCATGCAAGGACGAAGCACATCGATGTTCGATATCACTTTGTACGAGAGATTCTAGAAGAAGGTGGAGTCATAATCCAGAAGATTCGGATCACTAAGAATCCTGCTGATATGTTGACAAAAGTGGTAACTGCGGTCAAGTTTAAACATTGTTTAGACTTGGTCAATATTGTTACAAATTAAAAGATTGTTTTTTTAGAGATGTGTGTGGAATTTGCCAAGGTGGAGATTTGTTGGTTTTTGGCAAAGTCCCACATTGGTTGTGTATAAGGAGGAGGGGAAATTCTTTTGTTATAAATAAAGCCATCCTCCTCCTTAGCTAATCATCCCACAAATATAAGTCTTCTTCTATATTAAAGTCTATTTGTATTCTTTCTCTCTTTGTAATATTTCCTCTATTAGTGAAATATTTTGGTGTTCTCTTTTATGTCTATTTAATAGCTATTGTCGGGTATAGTTGTTGTTAATTATTTTCCTATTAAAATTACTTGTCTTGGTAGTTCTGTCTAAGGAAAGTGGGTTTTAAGAGGGACCATTGTGACCCCTCCTCTTTCCTGGGAATATACCTTGAGGTGATTTTTAGTACAATCGTTTTCACACTAGTCACATAGATAATAGTTTCGAAGGTGAATATGTTATTGGTGGAAATTAACCCGAATTCTACAACAGGCTTCTCTCCATCTTACTACCACCACTTTCCACAACTATGATATCGACCCTTCGTCCAATACTAAGGTTGTTCTGTTAGTTTCGTCCAACCCCAATTTGTCTCGACGGATGTCATTTCACACCGCAGACATAATGGGTGTCACGGATGCATTAAGGGACTACGATGTCGTTTTCTTGGCGGCTCTTGTCAGGATGGATATGGAAGCGAAAGCTCAAGTCGTTGATTATTTGGCTAAGTACATGGCCCCGGGGGCTCTTTTGACGCTGAGGAGTGCGCATGGTGCTAGGGCTTTCCTTTATCCGGTTGTCGACCCTTGTGATCTAAGGGGATTCGAGGTCCTCTCCGTATTCCATCCTTATTTTCATTTGATATCGCTGTGATTCTGCTTATGCAGATAGAAGATCTCATATGAATTTTATGTCTTTTGATATTAAGTAGTATTAATAAATTAGAATTTCCAGTTCAGCCTGAACAGGTGCGAGAAATGTTATCAGGGTGAGAGATGCATCTATAAGCACGCAAGCAAGTAACTTTGTTTCGCCTTTATTATGTGGTCTTTCTATATCATTGATTTCTTCAGCCGAAAGGATTTACAATCTTGTGATTGAAAAGAATGTAATATGGTATATATCATTAATAAATTAGAATTTCCCGTTCAGCTTGAACAAGTACAACAAAATAGTCATTAAATTTATTAAATTGTTATAAGGTGGTCACTAAAATATTATAATAATTGTATAAGTTTGAAAAAAATAATGATTATTTTATAAAATTTTGATAAATTTTAATGATCATTGTATAATATATAGTCCTATCCAATCTAATGACCATTTTATAAATTTCAAAAGTTCAGCGACGAAAACAATTGAGTATAGTTCGGTGACTCTGGTGTATTCTATCTACCCATATTATTATTACCGAATGCTGAAATATTAATTTGTGGCAAATTGTTTTGATATTAAAATGAAAAATTACACAGCACGTCTTACAATGGTGTCTAAAAAACATGTTTTTAGAAGTTAGCATAAGGGAAGAAAAAGAAAAACACATGTTTAAGGGCCGATCTCAGCCCTTTTGTTTTTGGATCCATCCATCTTGGTTTATGGAAGTGTTGATATTTAACAGATGGCTCAAATCCTCGGCCGATAAGTTATTCTCCCATGGAACACGCTTCGACTTGTCTGCCCAGGTCCTTCACAATCTACCTCTGCAAAAATTATAGTATTTCTGCACAAATTTCATCAAACAACAATGCTTAATTAATTGATTCATTAATTCTAATAATGATGAAACTTTTTTTTTAATTTCCAAGGCCTAAAATCTTACTCTTTTCCAACATAACTCCATGCCGACCAACCCGTAGGAATAATGATGTCGGACATCTTCGTGCGTTGAAATAAGACTCTGGCATATGGTCTATACGCTCTTCCGAGATAAACAGGACCAGTTCCAACGATCGAACCGTCTTTGAACATGAAACCGCTGTGGTTGGCTGCGCTATCTCGAGCTTGAGCGGTGATATAACCAGCCAGGCTTCCGCGTGCTGTAACTGCTGTTACATTTATCATGAAGTTCAAGTGTAAACAAACATAAGTGAATTACAGAAATAAGAAAGGATCGTCATCATTCATGCCGTGAACGCCTACTCACTTGGTAATTGATCTTCCATTGCCCCAGATGAAATCCACACCGCCTTCGATATAGCATTGTTCGAAGTAGTGCCGACCTTGGGAATCCTTCAATGTATCCTGCACACTGATGAATCGGCATTGATAAAACGATGCTTTATTGGCATTGATCAGAGCCGCCAGTGCCCATGTGATCGGTTTTCCGGGTTGAAGATTGCAAGTACTCTGAAAAAAAAGGGTCACATACTGGCATGTTTCGATATCAATAGCTCGAATTAGAACATGCAAAAGGATAAAGCAATTCGGACCTTGAATGCTATATCCGTGGCAACAAAATCATCTGCATACGAAGAAAAAGTAGAACGTTTAACGGAATCACCCCCATCTGCAAACTGGATAATAGTCGATCCACCTACTCTCCTTGAAGAGGAACCTTGGGTTTATCTCTAGAGATATTCACCTTTTCACTAAGCAAATGAAAACGCATAAGATTAGTGCTATAATTGCCTATAAACCATTTGAATCGTGTGCATGAAAGAGTTTCAGCTGTAATTACATGTAGGTGCCGGGTTTAACATGAACAAGTGTCCAAACTTCATTGTTTGTAGGAATAGAATCAATGGCGTTTTGAATATTGGTGAAATTTCCATGGCCTGATTGATCGACTACGATAGTGTTGCTAATTTCATCTTTGATTTGTCTAACTCGATCATCTGCCTTGGCTGACAAGAAAAGGGCTAAAACCAGCAAACAACTGTAGAGAAAGGAACTAAAAGGCTGCTGCATTTTGAATTCAGATTAATCTTATGGATTGCAGAAGAATGTGTAGCTGAAAATTTAGGTTTCTTTCTTCCTTTACGTTTTGGGCAATTGAAATACCATTTTTGTGACGGATTATTAAGGAGAGGATCAAGGGATAGAGTGAGCCAGATTTTGCTTACTTTAAAAGCTGTGATGATTAACAAAGCATGAGTTTCCTTAATGGGGAAAACCATATTAAAACACATGATTTGCAGATAATTCCACCAGTTACCAGTTGAAGAAAATTATGGAAAGTTTTTACTGTGTTTCCATACATACTTCTTTTTACAGGTATATTAGCTTATAATGATGATCTCTCAGTTAATATGTAGGGTTCATGGGAGAGCATGGAACTGTGATTCTCTTCCAGGGTTCCAAACTGATGAATATCGGTTTATAATATATTGTTTCCATACATAAAATCTAAAACAGTTACCGCATGTTTCGATTTGCATACGCAATTTGATTTCAGAATTTTATTTTATAAAATTTGAATCAGAACTCGACTTTTTTTATGTAATTTGTCCCCATTTTGTTTTTTTCTTCCTTCAAATTACTCGAAATGTGACATTAAAATTGAAACTTGTTAAATGACACCAAAGTCACATAGATCGTCTTACATTTGACTCTAAGTTACATCATCGTTGACTTGTGAATTTTGTTTTAAAATATAAGATTGTTTATTATGTGTAATCTAAGTATTATTTTAAAAGCCCTAAATATAATTTAATCCAATAATATATATCAAATGACTAATATCTAAATATCAATATTCATATATTTTTTATAAATAATAGTTAAAACGTTTATGATCTTAGTTTTATAAATTTGTTATATTTTAATTAAGAAAACACAATTTAGGTATTTATAAATATCAAAACAAGCGTGACAATTATAGAGAAACATCGTGTTAAAAAAAATGAGTCTTTGTTATCACTTAATTGAGAAGTAAAAAACAATTATAATTTCAAAGAGTAGAATACTATTACAGACACACAAACAAAAATAAGTCGTAATAAATTTATATGTGAATAGATTTTTAAGTGTCCATCAGAACTAAGAACAATGATATTGATCAATGATATTATCGAGACATTATAATTTATCTCCACTATGCCATATATACCAAACAGATATTAACAACGTTCATTAGCATCCCTTATTATCCTAGAAAGAATGTCATTTTCCCATTTAATGAGTAACTCGTGTGACTAGGGGTGAGTAAAACTCGACTCGGAAAATCGTTTTTTCGACTCAAAAAAAAATAATCTTGAATTGACTTCAAGTTATAATTTCATAAACTCGACTCAAAAAAAGTTTCAAGTTTAAATCGAGTTGTAAAGTACAACTCGAACAACTCAAAATTTTTAGTAATTAGTGGTTTGATTTTCAAGTTTGAGTCGAGTTCATCGACTTTGTATGATATATATATGTTACGTATGAAAAAAGTATCATAATATTATAAATATTTATAATTAAATTTAAAGATTATTCATGGACTAATAAGGAAATGGAATGGTTTGGCAGGAGAATATATTCGACTTTAAATTTGAAATCTTTTCTTTATGTTGTGTTTATGTTGTATGGGCTTTAGGTAATGTTGCTGGTGATTCACCATTATACAGAGATATAGTATCATCGACAAAAATGGTAAATTTTATTTAAAGCTCCTCTTTAGATTTAATAATTCAATCTAATTCTTTTAACATAAAATTTTGAATTTAACCCTTGAATTATCCATGTTACAAGAAAGTTTTTGTTATGGAGTATTGACTCAATCAAATAAGTTTTAGATGAAAATAGATTGTTGAAATTAAATTTTTATTTTTTTTTTCAGTGAATATCTTCTTATTTTTTGTTGTTAATATCAATCATCTATTTCTACTAATCTAATGATCTTAAATCTATGTAAAACTAAAAAGTAGAGTGTCATTGATAAGAGGGTTTAATTGATAATTACTCCAAAATGGTGTTTGATTTTACACAAGACACGTACATGAATTAAAGTAGTTGGAGTAAAAAGGGCAGAAACATTGTTTGCATGAGCTTTTTAGTTTTATTAATAATATATATTTATCATTAACAATCCTTGTTAAATTATTAGCTTTGTGGATTACGGAAACAGGTTCTCACTGCATCAATGCCTATGCCTCTGAAATTGGATCTTGCCTCTAAAGGCAGATCCTTGGCAATTTTTTCTAGGTGGATCAATATGATTTTATCTTAAATTCAATTATATTTTAATACTAATTTTTTTTTTACATAATCTATTTCGATTATTTTAAATCTGATATTTCTTAAAATTATTTTAAAAAATCAAATTAAATCTAAATTAATTTTAGATTATTCGACCATCACTGTACACAACCCGGTATGGTACTCCAATAAATGTGATGCCAACTACCTATAAATACTTGGCAGATTCCCATTGGCAAATACCCACCACCACCGCTCATCCTTTTTTCTGCTCCCATAAATTTGTACCAATTACATCATAAATACGAACAAATGGTTGCTCGGTGGAGTCTTAGCGGATGTTTGTTTAATTCAAATGAATAAGTGTTAAATGATTCAAATATTGAATGATTCAGAGGTTCTGGACGAATTAGCTCTGAATGTGTCATGTTGTTTGTTTACTGGCTTTGAATCATTCAGAATGTATTTCTATGCTGAATCATTCAACACTGTTTTATTAAATCAGTCAATACTGAATCATTCAGATGTACGAAACAAACACGCTAAATACTGAACCATTTAACATTCCACACGAAATAATTCCATTAAAAGGTAAACAAACAACCCCTGCTCCCTACTATTGTTGGTTCACCTATATATCGAAACTATTATGGCTAAATCCAAACCCCAGATGCAGCCTTTGATTAGGGGTGAGTAAAATTAGTATCTACTTTAAATTTTTATTTTACTTGATTAGATATTAATAAATTTGATTCAATTTGTAATTTTATAAATTGAACTCCAATCGAAAAATTTTAAATTTAAGTCGAATTATAAAATAGAGCTAAAATAATTTAAATTTTTTAATAATTAATAGATTGATTTATAAACTCTAGTCAAGTTCCTCAATTATATATATCATAATAAAAAAAACATGTATATATGTATATCGCATATAATTATAAAAAAATATTTAAATTAAAATAAACTACTATCATAACAATATAAATATTTACAATTTAGACTGAAAAAAATTCAAATGAAAATTAAGTTATAATAAGACTTACTCGATAATACTCGGCCTAACCTTTAGGGTGTGTTTGGTTGGGGGAATGGAATCCACATTCCCCCGTTTAGTTGGCCGGAAATGTCATTTCCGGTAATCTTACATTACTAATAGTGGATTTTTTGGGGTATATTACCAGGAATGTCATTACCTCCATTTCCTTAGATATTATTGGATTACCACGTTTTAGATTAAAATACCCTTAAATTTTTTTCTTTTAAAAAATATTCTTATTTTGTTATTGAATAATAAAAATTGAGAAAATCGCCTCAGTGACCAAAAATGCCTTATAATATACGATTTTAACCAACTTTTTCCGGATTTGCCAAAATGACCAACAAAATCGCAATGCGATCGCTAATTCGCAATGCGATCTCCATTATCTCAAATTCGCGTTGCATTTCGCGTTGCGTTAGTTGGAAATCGCGTTGCGATGGTTTACAGTGTCGTTGCGATTTTCCCAATTCGCAATGCGAATAAGTAAATTGCAACGCGAATTGGGAAAATCGCAATACGATACTGACTATCGCAATGCGATACTTACTATCGCAATGCGATAATACAAAAGCGCAACGAGATACTGACTTTCACAACGCGATTCTGACTTTCGCAACGCGATTTACATAGCGCCATTCGTATTAACGCGTATTTTTTTTTCAAATTCCAAACACGAATTTTTTCTTAATAAATCGGAAACTGAACCATCCACAGTAATCGCAACTCATAACCTCAAACCCAAAATCACAACACTCAGTCCCATCTCCATATCTCACTCTCTACGGCGAAATCCGTCCCCATCTCCGAAGATTTCCGTCCCCATCGCCGGCGAAATCCCTCACAACCATTCATAGTCAAAAATCCCTCACAATCATTCAGAAATGGAAAATCAACCTCCGAGGGTTAGTTTTTTTTATTTTTATTTTGAAATTTTTGCATTATTTTAGGTTTTTCATATTGAGATTGATGATAAGTTTACTGGTAATTTCAATAATAGATTATCCATTTCACTTAGATTTCTTATTAAATTCATTCGATTACTGCCAATATTGCTAAACTGTTTAGCCTGTGAAGTTAGTATTTGTCTTTGTTTTGTCTTTTGGTTGAAGTAATGCAGAAGAATAATAGTTTCGAGAATGAAAATCGCAACGCGGAAATAACTATCGCAACGAGAGAATCGCGATAGTCATTTCGCGTTGCGATTCTCTCGTTGTGATAGTCATTTCCGCGTTGCGATTCTCATTATCTCGTTGCGATTTTCATTTCAACCAAAAGACAAAACAGTGTTGCAAATTTTAGTTTCAAGAATAAACTACTATTTATGTTTATTGTTTTTGGTATAGCTTGACAGTGTAGTTTTTGGTATCTCTAACTTGGTATGTTTATTGTTTTTGTAGAAATTTTTTTCAGCTTCATTGATATTAAGGAATAAAGTTAGCTTAGCCACTACAATTGCTTCGAAGCTTTCACCTGTACAAAGAAAATTGTTTGAAGAAACCTGCTTCGGGCCATGGCTGAGAGTACAGCATCCGGGTGGAGATGCTAATTTGACCCATTTGTGGCTTCAGACCATGACTAGCGATCTACTCGACAGTATACAACGTGGTGAGGAAGAGATATGGTTTCATTTTCCACCGGCGTATACTTGTTTTGGGTGGAAGGAGTTCTGCTTAATCACTGGTCTACGATTCGGACATGATGATGTAGGCCGGTACACTCGTCATATCACCCGCCCATCATGGTTATCCAGGGTTTTTCCTGATGAGTCAATAGAGAAGCCGAACTTACACGTTGACGACATGAAGAAATTGTTTAATAAGAAAGATGGTTTTACTCAGATGAATGACGTCGATGTTGTCCGAGTATGCCTTCTACTACTTTTGTATGCCGGCTTTTTAGGCAGAGAGGCCAGACGACCTATTCCTCAGGAGCTAATATTATTGGTAGAGGACCTAAATGCATGGAATCTGTTTCCGTGGGGTTTGTATATATGGAAAGCTACCTGGACTAAGTTGTCATCTGCCTTTGATGACCGCAAAAGTTTACGGGGCGATGGGTCGAAATACACTTTGTCAGGCTTTGTTTGGGCCTTTAAGGTAAGAATTTCTATATAATGTTTTCAAAATTATAATTAATTATTTAACAATTACTAATGTTTGTTATTATATTGTTTGTAGATTTGGATATTCGAGGCCTTTCCCGCCATGAAGATATATGTAATAAAAACTTCAAATGATATTCCCAGGGCTATTTCCTGGAAGAGGAAACGTCTGTTGGATTGGGAAGACTTAATACCATATGCGACAATAAATAATGTAAGTTAACACAAATACTATCATATATAAACAAGTTATTAATAGTAGACGTTTAACTTTGTTTGAGTTTTTATATTTTTAGGAGGCCAACATTCCATTAATTAGACTGACACCCACGGAGGCTGAGCTTGCCACTGATTGGTGGCAAGCTAGTCAGCGTTTTCTTGATGGCACGAATGATGAACAGCCTCCACTTCCTCCACTTCGAGAGCCATCACCTCACCCAGAGCCATCACCTGATCGACCCGACTATACACCTCTACAACGAGAGCCATCACCTATCCCGTCACATCATCGAGCCTCTTCTCCACCATCACCTCATGATAGGCGACCGACAAAGATGCCACGATTTCTATCTCCCTGTTCTCCACCTCCACGGGATGAGTCAAGGGAGTTACGTGATGAGGTCAATGCCTTGCGTGAGGAGATCGGTACTCTACTCCGATGGTGCATGGCGTGTGGAGGTGTCTACTTTACGTGGTGAGGTTGCCGCTCTACGTGAGATGGTAGTATCGTTGCAGAATGAGGTTCATACTCTACGCAACGAGGTAAGTTTAAGATTTTCCATATTTAACTTGATGATAAATTTACTCGTAATTTCACTTAAATTAACCATTTCACTTAGATTGCTTAGTAAATTTATTCGGTTGCTGCCAATACTGCTAAACTGTTTATTAACACTGTGAAGTGTATTCTTTAACACTGTGAAGTTAGTATTTGTCTTTGTTTTGTCTTTTGGTTGAAAGTTTGAAATATATTTGTCTTTGTTTTCACTATTTAAATATCATGTCTGTTTATTTACTGATATTTGTATTTAATTATTTAGTGGACCGATAAGGTGGATGCTTTACGTCGAGTTTTTCTTGCACGACAGAATTCACGCATCAGACGGCGTGCACGTGCTATTAAGTCTCCGTATACCCCAATAGTGCGAAGACACCGCAAGAAGAAGCCCAACTCACCTATCATCCCTCAAGAGTCCACTCCTATCGTTGAAGAGGCCCCTATCATTCCTCGAGAGTCCCCTCCCACCGTTCAAGAGGCCACTGTCATCGTTGAAGAGGTCCCTCCCACCATTCAAGAGCCCGATTCACATGGCGTCATATGTAGGATTCTTGAGAAACCCTATGACGTACCGGACATGATGGATTCAAGTTGGCTCTCGTATGAGTTACCGGCCAGTACCATACCAGTATCTGAAGTGGAGAGGAAACAACTACCGGGCACAATTCTGGATAACACCCTTTGGGCTAAGACCGCAGTTGATTTTTATCTACATGAGCGAAGCCAGGGGTGTTTCACTGACATATGCAAGCTCAATGATGATATCTATTTGTTGCTTGATCGGTCTTAGTGGGGCGTATTATTAGGGGTCGAAGACAATGGCTATTTCGATGGAGGGGTAAGTCTTATATTTTTCTTATATTTTAATTTGATTATTTTTTTGTAAATTTATGTATGTTACTAATATATGTATTTTTTTGTAAAACAGCATATCGATGCGTGGGTGTCACGTCTTCTAATAATTAGGAAACTTAAGGAAAATAAAAGAAATACACGATATACAATTATGTCGACGTCTTTTAACGCAGTTCACTTGAAGAATCAATGAGATGAATCATTTGCGTTGGGCAATGGACAAGCTAAACTTTATCCTGCATGGTGGGAGGTCGATAAGGTTAGTGTTTATTTTAGATTGAGTTTAAAGGTATTCATAAATAAGTGCGCAAATTAATGAATTATTACTTATGATTGCAGGTGTTTATCCCTGTTTTGGAACGTAACCATTGGCTTCTCGTCGAGCTTCATATCCCATCCCTTAAGGCAATAGTATATGAAAGCATGATAAATTACATATCATTGGCCGATTTAAGAGATATTATTAAGGGATGAAGCTCTTATTTGGCTAAATTCTTGGATGCGATAAATTATTGGACTCGTTCTGGAAACAAGAAGCCAAAGAAGCTCAATATTACAGTTAGCAGAGACGAGACCGCACCACAACAAACGAAAGGACCCAGAGGGGATTGTGGTCCTCTCGTATGCTTGGCGTTGGACCGTTTGATCACAGGAAGTATAAAGTATCTACCTCCCACTGATATAGATAGAGCTGCAGTAGGCTTGTGGTTTCGACATTATATGGCTAGATCGATATATACGAGACGCTGCCTACCTGCATCCGCGTTATAAAAATGTCCATAAACAATTGGTATGTTTATAGGCTTGTGGTTTGAAAATGTTTGGTTAAGTACCTAGAATTCAATAATTTGTTGTTTGTAGGTTTTAGATGTGTAGAAAGTGTTGTTTGAGCAAATGTTTGGTTTATGCAGGTTAATCTCATAAGTGAGCTGCGTGAAAATGATGTATGGCTGCAAAAGTTGATTCAATAGTAGAAGTGTTATTTTCTCTAATAATTATTTCTTATTTTTTTATTGTTTAATTGATTTGTAAAAGGTGATTTGTAAAAGTTGATTTGTTTAATTGATGTTAACATAATTCTTATTTGTGCTTGTTTAATTGATTGAAATGTAATGGTTGATTTTGTTGATTTCAATCTGCATTATGTTGAAGGCAAAAAGTACTATCGCAATGCGAAATGAAAATCGCAACGCGAAATTAAATTCGCGTTGCGATTTTCATTTCGCATTGCGATTCCCTCGTTGCGATTTTCATTTCGCATTGCGAAATTAGCGTTGCGATTTTCATTTCGTATTGCGATTCTCTCGTTGCGATTTTCATTTCGCATTGCGATAGTAATTTCCGCGTTGCGATAGACATTAAGATGATTGCCTATTAAGTGATAACAACTGAACAGCAACTTTTAGATCGACAAGCCATAGCGTATGTGCTTGAATCATCTTGGTTTAGATGAAGAGCAACTTTTATAACATGGCCACACGGATAACCAGATGTTTGCCATTTCATACAACTACACGTCCTTGCATTTAGATCGACAAGCCCATTTAAGTTATTATCCAGTACTTCAAACAAAGTGTTTGAACATGGTTCAACTCTCCATGACGTTGACTTCACAACACGTTTCGTTATCTTTTTTTCAGTCCATGGTGTAACACGATGTTCCAATGTTCCTGTAAATTTAAATAAATAATACTTAGTAAAATATATGATAAGTTACGAATTCAAAGAAATAATACCTGCATGGTTTATTTTCTTGTAGTACCACTGTTGAATAGAGGCTCGAAAAAACTCCATTAACATAGTAATGGGTAATTTCCGGGAATGACGACTTAGAGCGTTGATTGATTCTGCACTATTAGACGTCATGAAACCATATCTTGCTCCAAGTTGATGTACTCTTGACCATCTTTCAAACCCGACATCTTCTAGTGTTTGAGCACACTGAGGCAAAACACGTCTTAAACAGTTTATATGCTTATTGAAATCCACTTCCCGATAAGCTTTTACAGCCTTCCAGTATGCCCATTTGTGCTTTTTTATACCAACAGACCTTGATTTTAGATTTCTATACAAATGAACACCACAAAGTCCATGAAAAGCATCTGGGAAACACCTTCTAACAGCGTTGTCAATTGAGTTTGCCCTATCGGATATGATTGTCAGATTGCTAATAGGATCTATGCAATCCCTAAGATGCCCCATAAACCATGTCCATGAATCAGAGGTTTCAGATTTGCCAACCCCGTAAGCTATTGGCAATATCCCATTGTTAGCATCCATGGCTACTGCTAATAAGTTTACTCCAAGGTATCGACCTTTCAAATGTGCTCCGTCAACTATAATAACTGGGCGCATGCAAGTAATAAACGAACGAATCTACAAAATAATATACACAAGAAATATAATCATTTAAATGTGAAATGCATGTAACTAACAGAAATGAGTCAACAGAATTATATATTGATTTACTAACCGCAGCACCAATGGCGATAAACAGCAACTCAAAGCGTCCATCTCTATCTGTTTTGATATGAGTTACCGACCCAGGATTTTTCAGCTTTAAATTGTGACAATAAGCCGGCAGTTGGGCAAACGATGCTTCTGGCGACCCCCTCAACAATTCCAAGGCATAACATTTGGCTCTCCAAGCTTGAGAATATGATATATACTAATCTTGAACCGAGCATTCATGTCAGTCATAATTTCATGTCTTCGATATACCCTGCCATTCAAAAACATTAACTCAGCCAGAAAACCACTCAACACCTTTTTGTTTGTCTGTCTATGGTTAGGAAAAACTTGGGTTCTTGAACATGTATGTTTGTCAATAAAAGTCCTAACTTGAAACATTTCGCAATCTTTTATCCTCTTTGCAATCATACGCCACGTACAGTTTTTGTCAATCATACACCTTGTTTCGAAACGATCTTTGCTTGATTTGTTAACTTTTAGTTGATAGCCATCTTCCACACATTTCGTATACAAAGCTATTTTCAAGTCTTCCTTTGTATCAAAACAATCATCTTTCTTGATACGAATAACTTTTGTGTAACAATCAATTGATTTCTTTACCAACTCTTCTTCCGGTATCTGAAGTAATTCTGGCATATTCCAGTTATACTCCCGTGGCATTTTCTTTTCTCCGGGGACTTTTTCTTCTTCTTTTTCTTATTCTTTTTCTTCTTCAGGATTATATGAATTACAGAATGAATGTTCAACATGTTCATTCACAGCCTCCACTTCCTCCTCATTATCATCAACAACATCTTCCTCGGCAACGGTTGTTTCATCATCAAAATTCGGGTATTGACCAATATCAAAATCATTACACGCAGGGTCTGTTTCTTCTTCTGAAACATCATCAAAATCCGAGTATTGACCAATATCAAAGTCCAGGTATTGACCAATATCAAATTTTGAATACTGACTAGTACTCACAATTTTTTCTCTTGGCTCATCATCGTCTAATTGGTCAATACGAAAACCGGAATTTGGTGCTGAAAGTTGATTGGGATTTGGATTAGAGAAAGGTTGTGGGTTTTGAGAAAAACTTAGTTGATTACTACCCGCGCTACTGACCCAACAATACTACTTCTAGGTTCAACAACATACAATGTAACATCATCACTTGAAACACTAATGTAAGCAATGAATCGTTCAACATCTTCATTGTCGGTTAACAAATAAACTTTACCATTCCTCTGATAAGATAGCCTAAATCCACTTAGGGGCTCTAAATTCAATTTCTTTGAAACACGTAACATTAGAGTTTCATAAGTTAACTTTTTTAATGACAGTTTTAGTTGAAGATTCATGGGTAAAGGCATATATTGTAAAACACCATGAACATTCTCCCATGACCCTCCAAAACACAAATCTATCCAAACATGATCAACATTAGATGATTTCATTGTTGTAAATTAATTTACTAAACAAAGGAGCTACGAAACTAAGACTTGTTGCCGGATAGGGAATGATGTAGGAACGACTATAGGAACATATGTCACCGGAGAGAGTGATAGATAGAGATGGAATGAGTTGCGATTTAGGGATTTAGGTTATGAGTTGTTGCTTCTGCGTAGATATATATACACAAAAAATTTGTGTTGCGAAACTAAAACCTATTGCGAACTTTGAAAATCGCATTGTGATTATGTATTATCTCGTTGCGAAAGTAAGTATCGCGTTGCGATTTTCCTAATTCGCAATGCGAATAAGTAAATCGCAATGCGAATTTTGAAAATCGCAATGCGATACTGACTATCGCAACGAGATAATACAAAATCGCAACGAGATTCTGACTTTCGCAACGAGATTCTGAAAATCGCAATCATCTTCAAAATCCCAATCCCAACCAACTTCACCTTTTGGGACTGTTAACTTAGGTGATTTTTAAATGCAAACGTTGTATTATGTGTATTTTATGTGTGCACTTTTAACATTTTCAGTTAGGCATGTATTAGTAACTTGAGTTTGAACATTGCTATGATCTGTTCAGTTGTTATCACTTATTAGACATTCATTTGACTATCGCAACGGGGAAATCCCAACGCGAAAATGGCTATCGCAATGCGAAAATGGCTATCGCAATTCGAAATGAAAAATCGCAACGCGAAAATGGCTATCGCAACTAGAAAATCGCAATGCGAAATGAAAATCGCATTGCGATTTTCTCGTTGCGATTTTCATTTCGCATTGCGATTTTCATTTCGCATTACGATTTTCTCGTTGCCATAGTCAGTTTCGTGTTGCGATAGTCTGTTTTGCCTTCAACATAATGCAGATTGAAAATCAACAAATCAACTATTACATTTCAATCAATTAAACAAGCACAAATAAGAATTATGTACACATCAATTAAACAAATCAACATTTACAAATCATCTTTTACAAATCAATTAAACAATAAAATAATAATAATAATTCTTATTTCTTCATAAATAATTGAATCAATGAATCAACAACTTTGTGACCCCGTACATCTATTTCACGTAGCTCACTTAAGGATTAACCTGCAGAAACCAAACATTTGCTCAAACAAGACTTCCTACACATCTAAAACCTACAAACAGCAAATTATTGAATTCTAGGTACTTAACCAAACATTTTCAAACTAAAAGGAGTATATATGTTAACAAAACTTGCATTTGACTTACCAATTAACAATGGACACTTTCATAAGGCGGATGCAGGTAGGCAGCGTCTCGAATATATTGCTCTAGCCATATAATGCCGAAACCACAAGCCTACTGCAGCTCTATCTCTATCGGTGGGAGGTAGAAACTCTGTGCTTCCCGTCGTCAAACGCGCCAAGCACAAGCATACGAGAGGACCACAATCCCCTCTGGCTCCCGGCGATTATTGTGGCGCGGTCTCGTCTCTGACAACTGTGACATTGAACTTCTTTGGCTTCTTGTGTCCAGAATGAGTCCAATAATTAATCCCATCCAAGAATTTAGCCAAATGAGAGCTCCATCCCTTGATCATATCTCTCAAATCAGACAGTGATATGTAATTTATCATGCTGACATACACTATTATCTTCAGGGATGGGAGCTGAAGTTGGACGAGAAGCCAATGACGACGTTCCAAAACAGGGATAAACACCTGCAATCATAAGTAATAATTCATTTATTTGCGCACATATTTATGAACACCTTTAAAAAATTTAAAAAATAAACACTAACCTTATCGACCTCCCACCATGCAGGATAAAGTTTAGCTTGTCCATTGCCCAACGAAAATGATTCATCTCGTTGATTCTTCAAGTGAACTGCGTGAAAAGCCGCCGGCATTATTGTATATCGCGAATTTTTTTATTTTTCCTAAGCTTCCTTATTATTAGTAGACGTGACACCCACGCATCGATATGCTGTTTTACAAAAAAATACATATATTAGTGAATTACATTAATTTTTAAAAAAATTAATCAAAATCATATATAATACCAATATAAGACTTACCTCTCCATCGAAATAGCCACTGTCTTCAACCCCTAATAGCACACCCCACCAAGACCGATCAAGCAACAAAAACATTTCATCGTTGAGTTTGCTTATGTCAGTGTAACACCCTTGGCTCCGCTCATGTAGATAAAAATCAACTGCGGTCTTAGCCCAAAGGGTATTATCCACAATTATTTCCGGTAGTTGTCTCCTCTCCACTTCAGATACCGGAAGGGTACTAACCGGTAACTCATACGAGAGCCAACTCTCATCCATCATGTCCGGAACCGGTGGGGGTTTCTCAATACTTCGATATATTACCCCATGTGAATCGGACTCTGGAATGGTGGGAGGGACCTCTTCAACGATGACAGTGGCCTCTTGAACGGGGGGGGAACTCTTGAGGGAGGATAGGGGCCTCTTGAACGATTGGAGGGGACTCTTGAGGGATGACATGTGAGTCGGGCTTCTTCTTGCGGAGTCTTCGCACCATTGGGGTGAACGGAGACGTAATAGCACGTCCATGCCGTCTGATGCGTGAACTCCGTCGTGCAAGGAAAACCCGACGTAAAGCATCCACCTTATCGGGCCGCTAAAAAAAATTAATACATAAATCAGTAAATAAACAGACATGATATTAAACAAAGACAAATATGTTTCAAACTAGCATTGTATTCACCCAAGTCATTATTCTATCATAGTTCACAAAATGCTCAGATAACATTCCAGAAGTAAGCACTTATATAAACATTTAAAAGGACAACATATATAAACATTCCAGAAGAAGAATAGTTTACTTTCGCAACACGAAACTTAAAATCGCAACGCGAAAATGACTATCGCAACGCGGAAATGGCTATCGCAATGCGAAATGAAAATCGCAACGACAAAATCGCAATGCGAAATGAAAATCGCAACGACAAAATCGCAATGCGAAATGAAATCGCAACGCGAAACACAAATCGCATTGCGATTTTCATTTCGCATTGCGATAGCCATTTCCGCGTTGCGATAGTCATTTTCGTGTTGCGAAAGTAAACTATTCTTCTTCTGCAAATTGAAACTTGAATGGATTGCATTACTTCAACCAAAAGACAAAAACAAAACCAAAAACAAATACTAACAAAAACAATTTAGCAGTATTGGCAGCAACCGAAAGAATTACGAGTATGAAAAATCTTAAACTTACCTCGTTGCATAGAGTATGAACCTCATTCTGCAACGATGCTACCATCTCACGTAGAGCGGCTACCTCACCACGTAATGTAGACACCTCAACACGCCATGCACCATCGTCTTTGCGTAAAGTATCGACCTCCTCACGCAAGGCATTGACCTCATCACGTAACTCCCCTAACTCATCCCGTTGAGGTGGAGGTGGAGAACAGGGAGATAAACGTCGTGGCATCTTTGCCGGTCGCCTATCTTGCGGTGATGGTGAAGAAGAAGCTCGTTGATGTGACAGAATATATGATGGCTGTCGTTGTGGAGGTGTATAGTCGGGTCGATCAGATGATGGCTCTGGGTGAGGTGATAGCTCTGGGCGAGGTGATGGCTCCCGAAGTGGAGGCTGCTCATCAACCGTTCTATCAAAAAAATGCTTACTAGCTTGCCACCAATCAGTGGCAAGCTCAGCTTCCGTGGGTGTCAGCCTCTGTAGAGGAGTGTTGGCCTCCTAACAATATAAAAGCTCAAACAAAGTTAAACGTGTACTAGTAATAACTTGTTTATAAACATATGGTAGTATTTATGTTAACTTACATTATTTATTGTCGTATACCGTAGTAAATCTTCCCATTGCAAGGTCCGTTTCCTCTTCCAGGAAATAGCCCTGTGAATATCATTTGAAGTTTTTATTGCATATGTCTTCATGGCGGGAAAGGCCTCAAATATCCAAATCTACAAACAATATAATAACAAACATTAGTAATTGTTAAATAATTACTTATAATTTTGGAAACATTATATAAAAATTCTTACCTTAAAGGCCCAAATAAAGCATGTCAAAGTGTATTTGGAACAATCGCCATGCAAACTTTTTCGATCATCCAAGGCAGACGATAACTTATTCCATGTAGCTTTCCATAAATACGAGCCCCACGGAAACAGGTTCCACGCATTTAGGTCTTCTACCAATTTGATTAGATCATTTGGAATAGGTTGTCTGGCCTCTCTGCCTAAAAAGCCGGCATGCAAAAGAATTAGAAGGCATACTCGGACAACGTCGACGTCATCCATCCGAGTAAAACCATCTTTCTTATTCAATCTTGTCAGGTCTTCTACGTGTAGATTCGGCCTCTCCAGCTCAAGAAAAACCCGGGATAGCCATGATGGGCGGGTAATGTGTCTAGTGTACCGACCCTACATCATCGTGTCTGAAGCGTAGACCGGTGATTAAGCAAAACTCCTCCCCCAAAAACGTATACGCCGGTGGAAAATCAAACCATATCTCTTCATCACGACGTTGTATAGTCTCTGGTAGATCGCTAGTCATGGTTTGAAGAAACAGGTGTGTCAACATCGCATCTCCACCGGGATGTTGTACTTTCAGCCATGGCCCAAAGCATGTATCCTCAAACATTTTTCTTTGTGCATGTGAAAGCTTCGACGCAATTGTTTTGGCCAGGCTGACTTTATTTCTTAAGGTCAATTGAGCCGAATAAAAGTTCTACAAAAACAATAAACATACTAAGTTAGATATACCAAAAACTACACTGTGAAGATATACCAAAAGCAATAATAAACATAAAGAGTAGTAGTTTATTCTTCAAACTTAAATTTGCAACACTGTGAATTTTGTATTTGTCTTTGTTTTTTGGTTGAAGTAATGCAATTCATTCAATTTTCAATTTGCAGAAGAAGAATAGTTTCTGAAAATGAAAATCGCAACACAAAAATGACTATCACAACACGAATTTGACTATCGCAACGCGAAACTAAAATCACGTTGCGATTTGCATTTCGCGTTACGATTCTCGATTGATTTAATAAGCAATCTAAGTGAAAATTGTTAATCTATTATTGAAATTACCAGTAAACTTATCATCAATTTCAATATGAACAACCTAATAATAATGCAAAAATTTCAAAAAGAAAATAATTAAAAAAATTAACCCTCGTTGGTTGATTTGGTTGATTTTTCATTTCTGATTGTGAGGGTGGCTCTGAGAGATGGAGATAGACGGATTTCGCCGGAGATGGAGACGAATTTCGTCGGAGATGGGTGAGAGAGTGAGAGATGGAGATGGAGCTGAGTTGTGATTTTAGGTTTTAGGTTATGAGTTGCGATTACGGGATATACTGTGGACGGTTCAGTGTTCCAATATATTAATATTCGTGTTTGGAATTTAAAAATAAAATACTTGGCCAGGATACTAATGGCGCTTTGAAAATCGCATTGCGATTATGTATTATCGCATTGCGAAAGTCAGAATCGCGTTGCGAAAGTCAGTATCTCGTTGCGATTTTGTATTATCGCATTGCGATAGTAAGTATCGCATTGCGATAGTCAGTATCGCATTGCGATTTTCCTAATTCGCGTTGCGATTTACCCAATTCGCGTTGCGATTTACTTATTCGCATTGCGAATTGGGAAAATCGCAACGACACTGTAGACCATCGCAACGCGAAATGCAACGCGAATTTGCGATAATGGAGATCGCGTTGCGAATTAGCGATCGCATTGCGATTTTGTTGGTCATTTTGGCAAATCCGAAAAAAGTTGGTTAAAATCGTATATTATATGGGAATTTTGGTCACTGAGGCGATTTTCTCATAAAAAATCTATAAAAGTTAAATTACAAATTTATCCTTAAACTATTTTAGATTACAAAAAAAATCTATAATTAAAATTTTATATGAAATTCAGGAGTTAAAATAAAATTTTACCCTTTCATTAAACTTTTTTATATTTTCAATTTTATAAAAAAATCATATATAATTTATGAATTTAATTTTTTAAAGAAAATATATAAATATTTTTTATTTTGTTAAAAAAATAAATATATAATAAAAACAATTTGATCAAATATACATTCCATTAATATTTTATTCCTTTAACCAAACATTACTATTACAACAACGTCATCAATAATCATCTTCCTGGACGACTAAAGTTGATAGAAAAGATGTCTCTTGTGACTGAAGAGATAAAAGCCAGTGCATCAGAGATTTACCATGGCAACGAGATGTGCCAAGAGAAATCCAAGTTTCTGCTCCAGGAAATAGGGCTGCCGAGGGGTCTTCTGCCGTTGAAAGACATCGAAGAATGTGGGTACGTGAAGGACACTGGCTTCGTGTGGCTAAAACAGAAGAAGAGCATCACCTACAAGTTCGAAAAGATTGGGAAGCTCGTCAGCTACGACACCGAAGTCACCGCCGTGGTGGAGAAGAACAAGATCAAGAAGCTGACGGGGGTGAAGACGAAGGAGCTGTTGGTGTGGATCACCCTGAGCGATATCTACGTGGATGATCCGCCCACTGGGAAGATCACTTTCCAGACCCCGGCGGGGCTTTACAGGAGTTTCCCTGTATCGGCTTTCGAGATCGAAGGTGAAGTTATCAAGGAGGAAAAACAAGTGAATGGTGATGCTGTGGGAGTGAGAGGTATAGAGACAGAGGGCCTTTCATCAATGGATATCATTAGCAATAAATAAAAATGCTAAAACTGTTGTTACTTATGTTTTACGATTCTATTTTATGGAACTACCAAATGATTTTTAAGTGCACAAACTATACTCTGTTTCTCAGTGGGACCATGAAGGGGAACTTTCTTCTTTCTTTACTGTTTATTGAGTAGTTTATGAGGCAAAAGAGAAGTTATTTGAGTAACAAAAATTACGTCCTCGGGACTAAATTCCAGCCACGATAAACGTCTAACGTTAGTATAACTAAGATCAGGGTTTGTTTAACATTGTCCTCGTAGGTTTTAGTTCCATTTTCAAGTCCATCAAACCAAAATAACATTTGGATAATTATATTTATCATAAAACAATAACAAGTTAGTAATATAAGCCATTTGTCAATGAATATTAACTAATTATATGATTTTAACAAGCTTAGTTTACAACCTCACAAAATAACCTATATTTCGAAGATGAGATTGGTCGACAGCCGATACAAACTACACCTCATGCTTAAAAAAAAGCATAGAAGAATGTAACCTCTAAATGTACAAGGAAAAATGAATTTCATAAGAAAAATTTTAGCAACTCCCCTACTTAGTGTCTCAGAAGTCGAGACAAAACAATAAGATATTAAGAGCAAATACAATGCTCTCATTTATAAAATTCAACACCATATAAGATGTTGAGAGTGATTCTAAACATGAAAACAATATAACAAAATTATGGGAGAACGAAGACAAAATTTTTAAATATGAATAATTAAATTATTTTGAATTAAAAAATTAACAATATATATAAATTTTAAGATTAAAATTGTTATTGCGTTACAATTTATCTAATATTTAGTCACTCAATGATACATGGACATATTTGTAAAAAAATACTTAATTGAATGATTAAATAGTAACTTATCGAGAAAATGATCGATTTGACTTGATGTATTTTAGCTTTTTAAATCAATTTATTAACATTAATATTATTGTTGCAACCTGCAACGACGTACAACTTTTAACCGTACTGCAACCTTTAAGTTGAGATAGACAAGTCTATTTCAATACCTACATTTATTAATCTGAGTTTCACAACAACCGCACCCCTATCACAGAAGTAGTTTCATCGATTCCAACAAACACACAAATTGTAGGGGAAAGTAATGCACAATTAATCCTTCACATAAAAGGCTAGGCAAGTAGAATCCTTTAGTTAGTTAAACTTGCGTGTTAAGGTACCTTCAGTCTGAAAGAATATGCATATGAATGCCTAAAACTGGTTACACAAGCAATCACCAGCACAACTGCAACAGCTGAAAAACCGAAAAGATTTGGCTGTACTTTGATTCCGACATAAAACGCCCCCAGCTGAAGTACCGTTGACACCTCTCCTTCAGTAACTATGACTTTAATGCCTGGGTAGAAACTAATCACAATCAACACAAAACCAGTAAAAACTACCACTTTCAGAATTGGTGCATTGATCACGGATGGTTTCTGTTAGGGAGTCGAATCAAAACTTGGAAGAAATAATTGGGTGTTGAACTTGGATAAGCCGCAATATGAGAGTTACCAACTACTAATGACATAGAAAAGATGGGAAAAGGTTGCCATCATTTGACTAGCGAAGCATGTAATCGTTTGTTGTTGACTCGTGTCTAATCGTGCATAAATCACTTTCGACGTCTCATACATCTATTGAAGAATTTGTTAATTGCAGAAGTTTAACAAAACACCGGGATGCATAGATTCAGGAATAAAGGCCTAACTCCATGCAAACACAGCAAGCATATACACAATTTCGCATGTCTAGAGAAAGGTAGCCGTGTTTTTAGTTTGTGAAGCAAAACTCATGCAACACCATTCAAGAACAAATACCTATAAAGACGTTGAAGGGGGATAAGGGTGTCATACCTTGGAAGCAGTATCCCATTTCCCATTAATCCAGTCCTGATTCATCCTTAACTCGGAGTGTTTAAACTTCATTTCCTCCTGGGTAGCTTTGAAATAGACTTCATACTTTGTCTCAGGAAGAGATTTAATAACCTTGGAAATCACACCCACCCACCAGACCTCATTGTAGAAAGCATCGACTTCATCAAGTTTTTGGAATGCATTGGCCATAACAATTTCCGGTGGACAAGGCCTAATGTTCAGGGCAACAAACTCCTCTTTTAGGAATTCACTGTCATCGTCAGTTCTCAAGCTATCATACTGAAATAGGTACTTGTTCTTCCCTACTGCTTTAACAATAGTTCCAGTAAACCAAGCACCTTCAAAACCATCTTCATCACTCGTCACCTCAACACGTTCTCCCTCGCTATACTCTGTTATCTTACCAGACTCCAATTTCCCTCCACTCCCGGCTAAATCAGACTTTAACTTCCTTTTGCTTGCTGTATTATCATGCTCTAGCTTCTCTCGAACGTTGTTTAATTCTATCTTTCGTTCAGTCCCTGCTTCTGTGGACTAGAATTTTTTTCATTTATTTTGTAGTTAATTAAAGGTCCATCAATCATTACTTGAAAAGTATAAACAAACTAGAACAACTAAGGGAACAAATCACAAACAATTTCGAGAAACAAATTCATATAATGACTTCCAAGTTCATACATTGAATCAGTAAAACATGCCTCCATCAGGAGAATCGAATTATTTGTATCTAATCCTAATGGCATATTTATTAAAGTTCATATTCAGCACGTGATAGTTTGATACTCGTATACTTAGATCCACAATAATATATAGAACTCATAAAACCATTCTGAACTAGTTGCAATAAACAAATCATAAAACCATATTGTTAGCATTCTTTATATCTATGTACTTCGAATTTCAACAATCAAACAGATGCAAGAAAACCCAAGTACTAAGAAACAATAAATACCCAAAGGAATTTACCTTGTTCGCTAACTTAACTTGCTCATCTTCCTCCAGTGGTGGCGTCCAAGACCCTTTAATCCACCCTCTATGAAGCCTCAACTGGTCCTCTCCAAACTCCAGCTGCTCCTTGGACCTCTTGAAGTAAACGTGAAACCTCCCATTCTCCAACTCCTTGGTAATAACCCTTCCCACCAGCCATCATTATGAAAAGCATCAACCCCTTCACTAAACTTAAACTTCCTGGACTTTTCTCGAGGGGCCGGAGGGCGTATATCCACAGCGTCGATGGTCTACCTCAAGGGTTTAGTACCAGCATCATCTTCGAAAAGATGGGTGTATTCGACTACGAATTTGTTGGGTTTTTTAGGAGGAGCATGCTTGACAATTACGCCGGTGTACCATGAACCTCGGAACCCAGGGTGGTTGGAAATGATCTCAATTTGGGAACCGGTTGGAGGTGCGGTGGGTCGTCCGTGACCGGGGCTGCGGTGGACTTTCGTTTCGACATTTCCCTTTTGGGGGTCGAGGGAAGACAGGGTTTGGAGGAGTGGTCTTTTGGCGGAGAATATCAAAATGTGATTCTTCTCATCTGATGTAAACCCATATCTAATAGTACCTTCGTCTTTTCGGCTGTTACAGTACAACCCAAACCCTATAATTAATGTGCTCAGATTCAATTCGATATAAAAAAATAGCTGAAAATTGATCCAAAAAATTAATAACCGATATTGATTTAGTATACTTGGTTTTTTTTATAAAATCGGTCGGTTTAGTTCGATTTCGATTTAAAAATTCGGAATCAATCCAAATCGAACAGAACCAATAATATCTTACAAAACCGTTTGAAGTTCACTGCACCAAACGAGAGAAGAAGAGGAAAGCAGCTAGATTAACTCGTGTAGGTTGAAATTTAAATATAATAATTAAGTTTATTATTTTAATATTCACGTGTAATTCTATCAATCGTCCATTTAATTTGCACGATGGAATCTTTTTCTACTATGAACTTGACAGTTATTAAGCTTTGACAATCCGCTTCTCGAATCCATATAATATTCCAGCTTCTACCCAAGTGTGTTTCCTAGTTTACGTTGCCAGCAGCTAAGTTGAGTTTAGGATCTGTGTCATTAGGTAAATAACAGGAATAAGTCATGAATCACAAGATTTGGGACAATAATCATAAATTCGGAAAAAGATGGTTTGTGTGTTTTCAAACAGTCATCGAGACTGTTGAGACGGGAGATATGAGATTAAAAAATGAAACCCTTTTCTTGGTTCGCAATCACTCACTCACTGGCCAAAAATTGAATTCTTTCGTTTTTAATTTACTCAGTCTCTTCTCATCCTCTTCGACCACAAGTCCTCACTTACAACCCAAACGGCTCTACCTCCACATCATAAACATTTGTTAAAATATATATTCTTTTTGTTTTTGTTATACATATGTTGTTTTTTATGGAAAAAAATTCAAGAATTATTTTGAAAAATTATAATCCAAATACTACACAAATCTAAACCGAATCAAGTCACATTTAATTATATCGGATCGGATCAGATTTTTTTTAGAAACATCCAAACCGCAAATATTTATACTTTCGGATCGGATGAATTCTTAGTCAAAAATCGATCCAAACCGACCGCGAACACCCCTAATTACTCCTCTTTCAGGGTAATTAAAAAGAGAGTAAATTAAGAGTTTAATACCTAAATTATCAGTTTTTATCTGTATTAGTATTTAAACTTTTAATTATTTCAAAATCATATATAACATTTAGTTTTTATTTTATTTTAGTATCATTCTTTAAAAATTTAACGTGTTTAGTACCTAAACTATTAGTTTTGGTCTGTTTTAGAACCTAAACTTTTATTTTTTTCAAAACTTAAGTATGGTTTAGGTACTAAACGTGTTTTGGTACCTAAATTTTCAATTTTTTCCAACACTTAAGTTGGTACAAAAATTAAATTTTAGGTATGATTTTGAAGAAAAAAAGAAATTTCAGGTAATAAAACGGATCAAAACTAATAGTTTAGGTATTAAATGCGTAGTTTACCCTTAAAAAGAAGGCTTATTTAAGAAAAAAGGTAAACTACACTGACCATCCCTTTTATTTTTTTACCTTAAATTTTAGATAAAATACTAATTTCACTCATAAATTTTAAATAAAATATCAATGTGATCCATGAATCCAGTTAAAGTCCTCTCCATCGGCCACCACTTACTATCATCGGTCGCTGCGATTACCAACAACGTTGATTGTTTGACCCAAACATTTCAAATTTACTTTTTTTATAATCTCATGAACGTGAATCTAATATCCAGTTCGCTAAAAAAAATCCCTAATTCCACAAACTTAATATAGAATCCCTCTCTATTTTTTACTTTAATTTAGCTTAATTTGGATCTATAATTTTATAATATTATCAATAGGTTAAAATTGATGGCATCATGGTCAATGAAGTGATGATATGGAAATTTTTATTATTATTTTAGCACATAATCAAGGTTATATAAAAATCTAATAAATTGTATTCAACCAACCAATAGTAAATTTACATTTTTAGTAAGAATAACTTTTTAAAAACATTCACACCATCAATTTAACTCTAACAATTAACAGTGTTATCGATCTGAATTATTAACATTATAAAAGTAGATGGATCACGTTATGTCAAATTAGAGAGATTAAATTATAAAATTTAACATAATAGAGAGACTAAAACCAGAAATAGGCATTTCTGAAGTTCATGCAATGTAATTAAATGATATATTAAATTATAAAAAGTTGTTCTTTCTTCTACATCTTATTATTTAGCTGTTTTCGATCGTTGGATTAGCCACAACGAAATTAAGACAACCAACTTGTTCACTGAACCAATCAGAAACTGCCACGTCTGTATCACAGATTCATAGATCACACATTTGATCCAATCCAAACTCTATCCTTTTGCTATCGGCCTCTCTCCTCCTGTCTTGGGCCTTCTGCAACTGTCACTCATGCGAGATATCGGAAAATGGCAATCAGACTTGACTCGCTCTTGCCCCCGAGTCGACCCACCCTCCGAACTCGCTTTTCCACTCCATTCCCTTCCTCTGCTTCTTCGTCTTTGCACTCGCAGAAACCAATCGGTGACACCGTTTTACTCCCCACAACCATTTTCTTGATGAATTTACAGTAGCGGTAATTATGATTCCATGCATTTGTTCATGTCAGAATACATGAAAAAGGGCGAAAAAGAAGCATCTTTGAGCTGGTTTTGCAAATGGGTTGTTATTGAATGCTTATATTTTTTTAATCAGATTACAGCTTTTTCAATCACAAGGAGGAGTGCAATGGCGTTGATTTTATCAACATGTATCTTCTCGGAAGTTGAATTTCATTTGCTGAACCATCAGCTGTAGGGTTCAGAGAGTACATAGATACATTTGATGGGTATTCATTGAAGTACCCTCAGAACTGGATTCAAGTTCGAGGTGCTGGAGCTGATATATTCTTCAGGGACCCTTATGTTCTTGATGAAAATCTCTCAGTGGAGTTATCTTCTCCTTCATCTTCCAGGTATAAGACTGTTGAAGATTTGGGTCCTCCAGAAGAAGCTGGAAACAAAGTACTTAAGCAGTACTTGACTGAGTTCATGTCAACTAGGCTTGGTGTAAGGCGTGAATCAAATGTACTTTCCATTTCCTCAAGAGTTGCAGATGATGGGAAACTATATTATCAAGTTGAGGCTAGTCAGTGTGTCTGCTCGGTCATTTTCCTTCGAGTCACATAGGTCATTCCATCTTTTGTAACGAATAACTGATGTTTGGTATTGTGTTTTTGCTTAGGTGAACATTAGGTCATACGCAAACGCCAATGAACTTTATGTGATGCCACAAGACAGAGTACCTAGATTAGAATGGGACCGGCGGTACCTTTCGGTTCTCGGAGTTGAAAACAACCGGTTATACGAGTTGAGATTACAAACACCGAAAGCGTATTTGTAGAAGAAGAAGATGATCTGCGGCAAGTTATGGATTCTTTTAGGGTCAACAAGGTGGCTGGCTGATCAGTTTTTAACTTGAGACTACCCACCCGTTCTTTAGTTTTCTTGAGATCAGGTTTTTTATTCTTTCTTGTTGAAAAGATGTATACTTGTTTCAACTTTGGGGAGTATTTGCTCCAATTTTATTGAACTGTATTGTAGATGACAGCCAAAGGATACTCCATATACATGAAAGAACTAAGAAAACATTGTCTACTTGTGTTAGAACATACTCACATTCAACACTTGCATCCAAAAATCCGAGTAATCAGGTAAAGATCGTGACAAGAAAGTTGGTTATGGCATTGATTTTACTCAGTGTAATCCATGATGATTAAGAGCAAACATTTCCTGAAATTGGAAATGGAAGGAAAGGAGCCATAGTTTGTCAAAAGGTACTCATATTTCAGAAGTACCAAATACAACAGTTTCTGGATCAGCAAACAATGTAAATTCTGGGAAAACGAAGCCGGCACAAAGAATACTGATAAACAAGTTCCTCACCAACTCATCTTGATACAAATATTTAAATTATGACCTCACTTCGAATTCTCCTGCTTGTGTTAGAGCTCGAAAACCTTTGTACAGACGACTTGGTGTGCTCTTTAGATCCAGTTTATCTATTTGCACGCCAGAGAGGGCAACACCCATAATCTTAAAACCCACTCGGAAAGTGGGAAAAACATTAAGACGCTCTAGTTCAGACTCGAACTCCAATGTGCCAGACAACGATGGAGTTTTATCCTTAGGAATCCGACCAATTGACCAAGAGCAGGTCTGCAGAGACGTGTCAAAATCAAATAATCGGATACATCTCTAGACGATATTAGTATCTATAAATTATACTGATCAATATCATACTCTAAATAAAGGTATATCGTTTATATTGTGATCGGAAAGTAGTAAATACCTTGTTTCCGAGGACGTTTACAGTACCAGTATTTGAAGTCAAATCAGCAGATAAAACGCAAGGAGGTAATTGAAACTGCAGAGTTATTGAGTCAATTGTCTTTCCATGATCATTTCTTAAACCAACCAACACATTAACACACCATTTCCCAGCATCCGATGATAGCTGTGGCTTTACATATATGGGAGTACTCTTCAACTTTTTAACTCTGCATGGAAATAAAGATGCTTTAAAGATAATATTTTGCAGCATCAGTTGAAACTTAGCAGAAAGTCAAATGTATCGGAGAACCTGTAACTCATAAGCTTAAACTCTCCGTCAGGAGGAACAAACGACAGAATTTGATGGGACTCCCATGGTCGAAAGCGAACACAGGGATGGAATCTGACATCATCTAGAATAGACGGATTTGCAAAAGAAAGTGTCAAATCTGGAAGACCTGACAGATGGGAGTTTACCCGAACCTCACCATAAATTTCACATTTGACCAACACTCCATCCCTAAACAGCACATGCAAAAGAAACAGGCTCAGTACATTGAATGGAAAACTATGCAATACGAAACAAACGAGACATTCCACTATTGCACATTATATTAACATAAGGAGTAAACTTCTAGCAAGATCAGAGAACTGACCTGTTTATAACCGTATCCATTTCTTCCACAAGGTCAACGTAAACTTCATTGTTTGCATATTTTGGATCTGCAGCTCTCCATGGTATGCAAGACCCTGTAGCACCAGGAAGGGTATCACTTACATTGGAACTATTACCAGTCACCACACTCAAAACTTTGCTAACAATATTTGGGGGAGCAATCATCTCTCTTAGAATGTTCGGTTCCGTCGTGAGAGGGAAGCCATTGTCTATCATCTCATCCAGAAGCTGCAACAACATGTGAGTTCAGCTCGATTTGAGCAGCACATATTAGCTCATGGAACACAACCCACATTTCACCTAGTGATAAACAGTCACATAGAAGAAAAGGACCAAAAAAATTTGACAGAAACTATTTTGCTGTACATCCCACCTACAATGACAATTTGCTTAGGCACATAGATGAATGCTACAATTAAGTTTCGCATAAACTCATCTTAGCAACGCATCCCTACAGAAGAACAAGTCACTTTGATCGCCTTCCCTAGAAATTCCATTGAGCATCTAACATATAGTAACAAATACCTCATAAACAATTACAAAGTTATCCTTTATCACATCTTCATTCAGCCCACCGAGATAATCCGAGAGGACATCCGATACTCTGCAAAGGAACTGGAATTCAAGCGGTTAAATCTCATCTCAAGAACTCAAGCATGCATAAGCATAACAACTGATAACATATTTACCTCAATGCCCATTAAAGGAGGCATTTCAACTTGGGTGCAAGCCAAAAATGTAATCCCCTCTCGAACTACTTGGAAAAAGATAATGAGTGGGTGAAACAATCACTGGTTGTGACTATATAAAACAAGCAACAACAAAGTACAAAAAGAATGTGAGAACATTATAAATGGAAAAAAGAAACAGAAATCAGAATTGGATGAAAAAACATATGAAGCTGAATTGGCTGTAAAATTGGGTATATAAAGAAGAGCAAGGAGATTGAAAAAAGAAGAAGAAAAAAATAGAGACAAGATTGATGAGAAATAGGAAATTGGGGAACCTTTAAGGAATCGCCTTGAGAGATAACATGATCCCAAAACCAATCACATATTGATCTATCAACGCGATGCCCGGTTAGCTGTTTCTCTAGCATCACCTCTCTGTCAATTACAAAGATCCGTATACTTATTCGATTTCACATTTAAAAAATAATAATTTAATCGTTATCGAGATGAAATTGAAGTTGAAAAGATTGAAGAAGAGGAAGAAACTTTGAATCGAAAAGATCCCAACTTACCCAGCGTCCGAGAGAAGAAATATACACTGCAACATGTTTGATTTCTTCTCAGCCCTCCTTCACCCTTTGATTCCAACAACAATTCAACAGTGGCAGTGTGTAGTATATCCCGAGCTGAATCTGGGTATTAACAGTGAAGTAAATTCTAATAAATTAAAACAAACATATCATTCATCTTATATACATATATACAGTTTAACTCTTAATATATATATATATATATATATATGTATGTACTACGCCGTTACACATACCGATCAAGCTTTGGAAGACTTTGTGTGTAGTGAGAAGGTATGATGTTTGAGTGAGTCAAGTTCACCGAGTTTTGTGTTTTCTGATAAAGGCCGACACATTTGTGTGGAATGGTATGGGCTAAGGGGGATAAATTAAGTGTGAAAACACCATGAATATAATAACATAAATGGTAGAGCCCAAAAGGCCTGTTTTGGGTGCAAAAATGAATGGTCTACTCACCTCTTAAACATCAGTTGACACAGTAACATCCAATCCAACAAGAAACCAACCGACCAAGATTTAGTAAATTACATGTTAACCACTCAGCTTTATTCTTATTTCTTTTTAGTCAGTAAACTTTAAAAAATTTCAATTCACTTAACTTTTAAATTATTTCTTCTTTATTATTCAGACTCTAAATAAAAAAAATAGTAGAATATTGTGATCTATTTCATGTCGTCGTCGATATAGTTTATCTTTGATGTCTTCTTCCATCATTTTAGATATTAATAAATTTATCTTATTGTCTTCTGCTTCTCTATCAATTCAATCTTTTTTTTCCAAAATATCTTTAAAACTCGAAACATTTAACTCTAAAACTTGGAGAAACATGACTTCAATACGCAATTCCCATCTTTTGATCATCGTAAAATCATGACACATTGTTCGTCTCTTACTTCTCCACATCCCGCTATTTGGATATGGAAGAAGGCACTCCAACAATAAAAACAAATCAAAGAAAATCTATAAGAAAAAAAAGGTTAAAATCTGGAAAGGAATATATCGTAAATATTTTTCTTAATTTTGAAAGATAATTCATAGAGCTTTTATAATTTTTAAAAAATAGTCAAGTGTTGTATCAAAACACTATTAAATAATTAACAGTGGGGTAATAAAAACATATTAATGATAAAATTAGATGATTAGATTTAAAATTTTAAAAAACGTAATGATCGATGTGATCGAAATTAAATGATAAAATTTATGATTCGCCCTTGACTGTGTGATTAGTTAATTCCTAGAATGGAGGTCTTCACATTTAGTCCACCAAATAAATAACTCCTGATATCGACCATTATCTACTTCATAATCAATGCCAATGTGGTCACTAGTTAATCAAAAATTCTTGGGAAGCCACCTTCACCCTTCTTGTTATATCCATCCTTATATTCTTAACTGTAGACATACCTATTAAAAGAATCTTATAGCATATTCCCATCCCAAAATTTGACGTAAAACAAAGCGATTGGAGTGAAGTGTAAAGTGAAAAACATTTGTCTTAAAAACATTTATTTATCCGAAAACATTTGGTCGGTTGGTCCAAAATCATTTCATTATCTCGCTGTAATTGTATGTTTGGTTTTTGGGGTAACTAACTTAACTAGAAAGATTTGCCAAAAATAATCCAAAGGCAAGGCAACGGCTCTGATTGTACCGTCGATTCAAACAGGTATTACCCGCTCCGCCACGTGGTGACTCAGCATTCCTTCAGTTTGGTGTCGACACATGGGCCACGGCTCTATAATCCCTGGCATGGTCGACACGCAATAGAACCTAGTGGATCCCACACGCCCACTAAAATTACAACCTTTTTGCAATATATAAAAGGATAAACTACACATTTAGTATCTAAATTATTATTTTTATTCTATTTCAATATCTAAACTTTATCTTTTTAAAAATTATATCTAATATTTAGTTTAAATTTCAATTTGATACCTATTGTTAAAAGTTTAACAGCATTGATGGCGTAGAATTTACATTGCAAGACGTGTGGAATATAAAAAATAAAAAAAATTCCATGTCATCAGTGCCGGTAAGTTTTTAACGGTGGGTATCAAATTAAAACCTACTAAATGTTATGTATGATTTTGAAAAAAATAAAGTTTAGTTACTAAAATGGAAAAGTGATAGTTTAGGTATTAAATATGTAGTTTACCCTAAAAAAACCAAACCGATGCATATGAGATTGCCACCTGGATTCCAAGATGGATAACGTGGCGAAGCTGCAGTGGACCCCATACTACGCAGTCCACCAAATCTTTCCCACGTTGAACGCTAACGACACGTGTGTTACGGAAGTCCACGTGTATTATTTGCATGGACCTTTCGTGTGGGGTTGCCGCCTTGCCGGCGCTTTACTTTTCATAAATTATGGTTCTTTAATGCCATCTGTTATATTAAATTTTATTTCCATAGGAAATATAAATATAAATATAAATATAAATTTTATATTAAAAAGTATATTTAAAAATATTAGATCATAAATATATTTAAAAAAATATTAATAAAATTCAAACAACTTCTTATTTTAACAATACATTTAGTTTTTTTTTAATAAAAGAGAACAAACAGCAGATCAAAACTAAGGCTCGTTTGGGCATCAGCATCCAGCATTTGCTCAATAGCATCTGGTGGCACTGATCACGATTTAGAAATTAAAAAATAAGAGTTTAAAATTTTAATAATGTATATATTAAATTTATATATATATTTTAAATAAGGAGGAAACACTCGTTTTTTTTTTCTGAGAGATTTAGTGCATGCTTCTCTAAGTAGCACATGAGGCATGAGTGCCGAACGAAAGTTTTCATCATCTCATTTGTGACCTTGTTGTACTCGCCAGGGACGTGCACATTAACTGCAGGCTCCAATCTCATTGAAAAATTCGATAATATGATAGTACATCATGAAAATAATAAAATCAAATTAAATATAAAAATAAAATTTAAAATTTAGTGTAATGGAGGAAGGAAACAAATTAAGCTTTAGTTTATGTAGGGCTAATATGGTCGGTGGATTATACCCTGATTCTCGGTGATGCTGACTGCTGTCGGGGCTTAAGGTAGTTAAGCTGTTAATTAATATAAAATTTTGATGTAACCCTTTCATGTAAAAAGATAAAAACGTAGAAAACAGAATTACAAATGAGATCAATCCAATTCCTATATAAACACCACTTTGATCCCCAAGAACTTCACTCAACTCATTACACTTTTCCTTCAAAGTATATAACTCACTCATTTTCCTTCCAACCAAATACTCTTTCATCAGTTTCAAACATGGCGCCAAATATCACCAGCGGTAAAGCTGCCACCATGACCCCCAAGGTCCCAGCTCTGGTCAGGGCGTACGTTACGTTCTTGGCAGGGAACGGCGACTACGTCAAGGGCGTGGTCGGGTTAGCCAAGGGCCTGAGGAAAGTTAAGAGCAAGTACCCACTCGTGGTGGCGGTCCTGCCGGACGTGCCCGAAGATCACAGGAAGATTCTACTGGCTCAGGGATGCTTAGTCAAGGAGATCGAACCCGTTTATCCTCCCGAGAACCAGACCCAGTTCGCCATGGCCTACTATATCATCAACTATTCCAAGCTACGTATCTGGAAGGTAATTATGTTCTTTTGCACGCCGAAGTGTTAAACGTAGCTTTGCGTCCTTTCTTGTTAATCTGAAGATAATATGCCTTAAATTGCAGTTTGTGGAGTATTCTAAGATGATATACTTGGACGGAGACATTCAAGTGTTCGACAACATCGATCACTTGTTCTACATGGAAGACGGTTACTTTTACGCCGTGATGGACTGTTTCTGTGAGAAAACATGGAGTCATACTCTTCAGTACAAGATTGGGTATTGCCAGCAGTGTCCTAACAAAGTTACCCCTCCTACGCCTTTTGCTGAACAGGTAAGAATTCATCGTTTTATAAATTAATTTCTTATTTGATATCATAATCAGTCCTGGATTCTAATGTATGTTTTGTTGTTACAGGATTATCTGAACATGTTCTTTAGGGACATTTAGAGGCCCATCCCTCCAATTTACAACCTGGTGATGGCCATGCTATGGCGCCACCCTGAGAACATTGATCCAGAAAAAAGCCAAGGTGGTTCACTACTGTGCTGCTGGGTCCAACCCATGGAGGTATACTGGAAAGGAAGAGAACGTGGAGAGGGATGACATCAAGAAACTGGTGGCAAAATGGTGGGATATTTACAATGATCGGTCGCTTGACTATTCAAATGTTGGTGAATCTGATGACAATAAGGACATATCAGTAGACCTATCGTTTTGGGCTGCCTTGACAGAGGCCGACTTTGTTCACTATATTAATGCCCCATCTGCAGCATAATAGAGTTTGTGGCCTTCAGTGGTCATACATATATAGATGAGTATATCAAAGTTGAAGCATACGTAAATGTGTTATATGTTTAATGGAGAAAGTAGCATACCAAGGTTGAAGCATATGTAAATGTGTATTATGTTCTAATGGAGAAAGAAGAAAAGAAAAGAGTTTTATGTAATAGTGTTCTACTGTTGCTTTTTCTGTTAAAACTCGGATGCAAAGCGTTAAAATCTCTCGACAATAAACATATTATTTGAGAAATCAATCTACAAGGCAGGCCAAATGATGACATAGTTTCCAGTTCAGTGAATATATATATATATAACACAATCTAATACATTTTCATGTAGAACTTTAAAGGAAACAGAAAATAACTCCGATCGCTGCCTGAGATATTACTGAGGTTCAACCGACCCTCATACCTACGGAATAAGATAGAAAGAAAGATAACAAGTAAGAAATAAGTTAAAACAACGCAAAACTCATAATAGATTAACATACGTGAATTGTGAGTCTCATCGTACCTTGTTAGCTATGTTGTTGGAGAGCCAGTCCAGTCCCTCGTACAGCCCTTCGCCAGAGGTAGCACATGTACTCTGGATATACCTGCCAAAGAAGCACAACAATGAATGAACAAATGATTACGTTTTTCAAGTACAAACAAATGCCCCCCTAATAAGTTGACAAACAGTTGATAATAAGCTACCAGTGGCGCTGTCGGAGGGAGTGAAGACCAAGCTTATCAGTAATCTCAGCAGCATTCATAGCATTTGGCAGATCTTGCTTGTTAGCAAATACAAGCAGCACAGCATCCCTCAGCTCATCCTACACGACAAAGTAACATAATGATTCGAAAAGTAAAATTCCATATACATAAAAAAAAAAAAACTGCTGCTAACGTAAGACCACAGCCGCACAATTCTATCAAAATCCAACCGAAGTTGGAAAATATCCCAGTGTAAAACAATGAGCTGCCATGTCCCAAATACAACTCAGCAACATGCATAAAGCAAATTAGTACCTCATTCAGCATACGATGAAGCTCATCCCTGGCCTCAACCACACGGTCACGATCATTGCTATCGACAACAAAGATTAGCCCCTGAGTATTTTGGAAGTAGTGCCTCCACAAAGGCCGAATCTGAAAGTGCCGGAAGATTATATGGATAATTAATATACATGCAGTCAAATACATAAACATATGTATGCCAAAAAGTTTATAGTGTTCCTCCAATATAGCTTAAGGAAGCATTAGAAAGACAAGGTAGCATTTTCAAATATAGCTTATGATTAGGTTATGTGCCAATGGGAGAACATCTAGTCAACACAAGACCGTCCATAAGCACTCAAACTTACAAATTGCAGCCATAATCTAATTGTAAACCTAAAAGGCTAAAACCATAGATCTTTATAAGAGGACAAGTCTTCAGCTAACAGTTGGTCTATGACATTGATTAGAAGGGGGAACTTCTTCATTAGTGGAGAAAAAGGAGTTCAAAGCACTACCCTGTATAAATCAAGATATAATAAGGTTGAATCATGTGATATAGGAATATCCGATCACAACTAGAGCAGAGCTGCTATGAAAACATACAAAATATGGATAAATAGGTATGTGATGTTTGCCACAAAATGAATAGCTTTCATCCATTTAGCAAATACGAAAACAGAAAACATAAGGTGGCAGTACATGTAGCTTATGAATATGTTATGTGCAGACGAATAACAATCTAATCATCACAAGACCGTCCATAAGCACAATCAATAGCAAGAAAAACACAAAACAGAGGTAGATATTTTTGCGACAACCATGCCGTGGATTGCCATTCCTTTTATAATACAAAGGAAAAAATCAAAAGACAAGATAGCATAAATAGATGTAGCTTATGGCTATCGTTAGATACTGATGATGGTACAAACTGAGATAAGACCATCCATAAGCACATCCAACAGTTCTAACATCAGTTTCAATTGCACAATAAAATAAGGAACTAAAATTTTAACGTAGTTGGTAAATGTAAACCATTAAATCAAAAGAGCGTTAGCATAACAATGACCACTGAACAAAACTGCCATGAAAACAGAAATAAAAGGTAAATAGGTATATAATGTTTGCCATAGAATGAATCGACATTCCTCATTCAGTGAAGTGGGGATAAAAAAACATAATATGGCCATACATGTAGCTTATGAATATGTTATGTGCTGATGGAGAACAGTCTAATCAGCACAGGACCGTCCATAAGCACATTAATAACATGGAAAATACAAGATGAAGAGGACAGTTTTCATGTGTCAGCCACAAACTCGGATAGCCTTCCTCATATAATCAACAAGGAAACCTTGAAAGACAAGGTGGCGCTGGTAGATGTAGCTTATGTTTATGTCCTATGCTGATGAAGAAATTGAATCAGCAGAAGATAGTCCATAAGCGCATCAAACAGTTTTAACAGCAACTTCAATTGCAGGTTAAATTAACATGACAAAATGTCATTCCAACAAGCAGGTCCAGGACAACAGTATAATGGTAAAAGTATAAATATTCATGGTTTTTTCGACAATTTTTTGTGTATATGTTGTATTACCTTGTCTTGACCACCAACATCCCAAACAGTGAAGCTAATGTTCTTATATTCTACTGTCTCCACATTAAACCCTGCACATGGATATGGTTGCCATAAGCATCAATATTAACAATCAATCAAGTTATCAAAAATACATAAAGAAAAAAACAAAAAAAAGAAAGAAAAGGGAATACCAATAGTGGGAATGGTAGTGACAATCTCTCCGAGCTTGAGTTTGTACAGAATTGTTGTCTTACCAGCAGCATCAAGACCCACCATAAGAATTCGCATCTCTTTCTTGGCGAAAAACCGACTGAACAACTTAGCAAAAGACAGACCCATATTTTTACCTTGGCTGACACCCAAAATACAAGAAATGGTCAATTGAAATTTGTTTGTCCGATTGATGCTATAGTAAAATAGGAACAAAAACCTTGTCACAAATAACACTAGATCCCCATTTTCCATCTTAGAAATGCATGGCATTGCACAAAATGGAAGAGATGAATAACATTAAAAACAATTTTCCAATCAATATAAACAAACAGATCTAAATCAGCTACAATATCATATCATATTGAATGAAGTGAGCAGATCAAAGAAGAAATAGAATAAGTATTTACTGTAGAGAGAGAGAGAAAATAGCTTCAAAATGGAAGCTAATACCCGTATAACATTACTCAAGATCAAAGTGCGAATATAAGCATAACAAAGAAAACCGAGATTCAGATGTAGATCTTGCATCAAATAGTGAAAGATCCCTCAAGACAAATCAAAACACGCGCCTTGTATGCATACATATAAATCTAAACAAAAACAAATGAAAACATAACACAGAAACATGATATTAGAGAAGAGAAAACAGAGATAGATTCATACGTTGGTGAGAAACCGAGAGGCTGCCTACTGCAGAGAGGAAGAAACAAACGAATAGATAAAAGAAATTTGAAAGGTAACAAAATATATGGGCCTTGGGGCTATTTATTATGGAGGCGGGTGTTAATTCAGGTTGGGGTCCCCCCCCCCCCCAAATACGCTGCGACGCCTTTAGGAATTTAGGATAGAACAAGACGCTGTCGTTTACGATATCCTTTCTTCACCTCAACAGATATTCACTTCACAAAAGAAATACTTAATTTTTGGGTCAAGTACATATATGGACCCCTGAGTATAGGATATTAATTTTTTGAATCCCCTAACTATTAAAAGTTACAAAATGGTTCTTTAAATGTAGAGGTTGCTTTATTGAGTTCCTCGATTATTAAAAATTACAAAATAATTACCTCACTATTCATTATGTTCCAAACTCGTATTTTTTCGTTAAAAAATTAACGTCAGTCTGAGCTTGACATTAACATGTTGACTAAGATATGATAGTCATTTGAGATTATGAGATCAAATTTTATCATATCACAGTCAATAAATTAACGTCCAACTCAAACCGTTGTTAATTTTTCAAGAGAAAAGGAAAGGTTTGGAACATATTGAATAGTGGAGTAATCATTTTATAACTTTTAATAGTTGAGGGATCCAACAAAGCTATATGTTATAGTCAGGGAACCATTTGTGTGCTTTACCCTTGATTTTTTTTCCTTATTTAAATAGATAATATCCTAAATGTCAATTAATTATATTAAAATAAATTTTTATCATTAAAATTTTAAATATTATAAAATAATTATTAAAATTTATCAAATCATTAAAAAATAATTGTGAAATCTATTAAATGTTATAAAAATCATTATTAAACTTATTGAAATTCATACAATTTATAATATTGTACAGACCATTAATAATAATAAGATAAATTTAATGATTTTTTATAATATTTGAAATTTTATTGATAAAAAATCATATTAACATAACATAATTAAATGATCTCTATACATTTTTATCTAATTTAAATTAATAAAATTTCAGTTGAAGGATATTAATGTATCTGAAATTCAATTAAATAAGGTAACTAATAAATTATTTGAGAATCTTAAATAGAACAAATCCAGATAGAAACAGCAAAACATACTAAAAAGTCTTTAACTGCATCCAACAAGTACCGAAAGCCGAAAGCCAAATAAACCACTAAAAACCTCTGCTAGGTCAGCAGTGTTACATTCATACATAGTTAACATTTCGATTCCGACCAGCCAACCGCCTCGTTAACCACCGAGCTGGTTGCCTTTGAGCGGCAGCTGCAACCGCAGCTCCACGTCGTTGTCTATGTCACCAGCACCAGCTTTCGTGACTTCAACTTTCTCTTCTTTTTAATTTCCTTTTATCTGTTTCATCTCTTTATCTTTTCCCCACAGGACAGCATACAGCCCTCCGACAATCAAAAGCGACCATACAACACTGTTTCACCATTACGAGTTAACTCAACATGATTCGGACAACAAAACAGTTGATCGACAAAAGTTTAACGAGAGTGTAAGAAAACGTAAGTTCCGAAGAAGGGCCCAACTGAGAATAGCCACAATGACCAGCAACAAAGGGCTGAACACTGATTCATAAAGAGGACCCCTTTTTTGTATGCACCATGACATAACGCAGAACGCTACTGCATTACATATAATTCCCTGGAAAGATAAACCAGAAAACATTATCATTTGTTCCTTCTCAATCGGCAGACAATATATATATATATTATTGATGGAACAAGCAGGATTATGTCGGTCGTTGTAGTTAACCCTTTTTGATTTGGGTAGAGAACTGCTATCGGTAGTCGACGGTATCCACCGTAGTATTTATGGTGGAAAGATGAAGAAAAATCTAAAATCTAAACCGACCGTCTGTATCTAGGGGTTATATATTGGCCCTTTATACGTGGTGGTGTTGAACTTTGAATTGTGATTATTATATATAGGCTGATATAGTAGATTTGGGTTTCTATCAGATTTATTGTATTTGCTAATTGTGGATCAATTAATTTAAATAACTCCAAAAGTATGCCGCGTTGATTTTTGGATGTATAACAATATATATTTATACGTGTGTTCGAGCGCTTACCCCGTAAAATGCTGCGATAAGACTAACGGGGGAGCTCAATGACCAAGCCGATGGTTTGTGATCGGAAAATACGCCGATGATCGTACACTCGATGGTGGCCATGAAGCACATTATAGTGGTGCATGTGTAGGGGGATGGGAAGTTCTTGCTTGTTTGTCCCTGCAAAATGTTAATCTATTGTTATTGTATACTGAGTACTGACAGATGAGTTTTTGATGAACCATACGGTTGTTTCCACTTTACCTGGAGTATAAATCATATGGCCCAAGCCATGGCGCTGGCCATGACGAGGAAGGGACCAAGGAAGAAGTTCGATCCCGAAGCGGCGGAACTGTCGTTTCCGGACATTTTCTCGGCATAGTGCCAGTGAATTTTCGATTCTACGATGCAGATGATATTTTCGTGGTAAAACGACAGCAACATGGCTCCACCAACACATATTAGAGTACCTAATACCTTGGCCACCATCGATGCCCTCTTTATTCCCTCGGCTTCTTGTCTAGTAAACAAAACATCAAATTCAACGATTTATCAGAGGAAAAGGAAAAAGAAAATTGCTTTTTTTCTGAAAAGCAGCAACTTCTTGGTTTGGATCCTAAAGGACTTTCGAAAAGGTAATTTGATGACCAAAAGTCTTCTGTTTTACAGTCAAAAAAGTGCATTTTGTACAGGCAAAAGCAATTGCTAAAATACGCCCTTATTATACATAACTTGCATAAACCAGAAATAGCATTTGCACCTGCAAAGAGCGGCGAGGACAAAAAACGTGGCTGCCGGGAGTGCATTGTTCAATGCACATGCAACCGTCGCCGTAGTATTTTCCAGTCCGACAAAATAAAAACCTGGTTCGCTGTCGCCCTGCATTGATCGATGTTTACTTTCAAGTTAGCCATATCAGATAATAAATTTGCCTAATGACATGCAGAAGAGAACACCAACGGTGGGCTTACCCTGTCACTGAACATAAAAAAATCTGGAAAAGAATAGGCATAGTGATCTTGGGTCTTGTTTTGCTGCATAAAAAAGAGTGAAAATCAAGGTTAATTTCCCACAACTATCACAATAAAAAAAAAGTAATGGACATCACGCATATGTAAATACATGGACATCACGCATACTGCTGCCGCCGCCTGTACGTTACAAATATTAGAGAAAAAGAAAATAAGACGAAATGTCTTGGCAGCCATGCATGGAGTTAAATATACTTTTTCTTTCAAAGAATCTCCTTTCAGCAACTGATTAAACAGAGCTCTCTGTGTAACTTTCTTTTCCGCTGTTTCTCAGAAACCAAACAAACAATTACAGTACCACTGCATGCAGGTATACCAGTGTCTCCGAGAAGAAACTTCAAGAAAGGCCTTTTTCATCCATTGATCATAAACATATTAAAACCCTTCTTCAAGAAAGCCCTTGCAAGCTATATGCAACGTGCAAGAAAGAACAGATGAAAGGGTTTCTTGATGAACAAGTTAGAAACGATTACCGCTCTAAGAAAAAGGCAAAAGGAGCAATGGCGAGGGTGGCAAAGATTTGAAGGTAGGAACGAGAACAAGGGGCTTCATTCCAGCTTCCAGGGCCAGCTTTGAGGTGATGATCATGCCTGCATATCCTACTTGCTGTAGAACGTTGGCAATCAACGGCATGAAACCACCCAACATTGTTTCTTTTGATTCTCTTTAACACCCCGATTATCAACAACTCACGTATAAAAAGAAGCCCCCTTGGAGAGTTAAAGAAAGCAAAGGCCGGCCTTTGCAAGAAAAAAAAAGAAAATCAAAACACTAATAACGTGAAATGAAAGAAACGGAAACCCTCAACCCCCATTTATATATAAGGGGAGAGGTTTCAAGTTTTGCATGAAAGAGGTGAAAATCGTTGAGGGTTTTGCTTGCAACACCTGGGCACTTGCATGGGACAAATGCATGTCAGTGTCATCACTTGAGGGAAATTAAAGTAGCTTTCAGTTTCTTTTGGTTTTTGGTGTCTCGGGCTTGGCCGCTTGGCGATATATGTTAAGATTGCAAATAATCAGTTAGTTGGTTAGTAGGATGTTAGAGAATTAGTTAGGAGCAGTTATTTTTAGCTATTGTATTATTGCTTGTACATTGTATTATATATTGCAGTTTAGCAAAGTAATAATAATACGAGGCATTATTTTAACATGGTATCAGTTACCAGGCTTTCTCCTGTTGGGTTAGTAGGTTGTTAGAGAATTAGTTAGGATCAGTTATTTTTAGCTCTCTGCTACGCCTTCCAGTCTTGATTCGTCGGTGTTTTACTCCAAAAGCTCTGGGACTCCTGAACGTCGCCGGTTTCAAGGTGTTTATGACTATTGCAAGATTAAAGGTCACAAACGAGATAGTTGTTATCGTCTTATAGGGTTTCCACCCGATTTCATGTTCTCTAAACGTAAGAACGCCCAGGCTACAGTAGTTGTCTCTGACCCTGCTGGTGCCTCTGCCAAGTGCATTCATCGGTTCCCTTGGCACAAACCTTTACTCAGGAGCAGTACAACCAGATCATTAGTCTTCTGTCATCTGCTGCTTCGGTTGATTCTGCTGTGAATCTTGCAGGTATTGTTGATAATTGTTTACCTGCCTCTAGTAAGTCACTAACGTGGGTCTTAGATACAGGTGCTACATATCACATATTATCTGATTTACAATGCTTGCAATCTCCTATCTTGTGTTCCTCCCGATCAATTCAATTGCCTAATGGTAAAACTGTCCCAATTAAATATGTTGGTTCCTGCTTCCTAAATTCAACCACAAAATTGTCTAATGTGTTATATATCCCAAATTTTACTCACAATCTACTCTCTATTTCAAAGCTTACCCGTGACCTGCATTGTTATGTTATTTTCTATCCTGACTTTTGTCTTCTGTAGGACCGCTCAAGTGGAAGGATGAAGGGGATTGGTAAAGAGTTTAGGGGGCTTTATTTTTTTCAGTCATCAGCTTCACCTACTGGTTTGTCATCTACACATACTTCCTCAAATGTGCAATTTTATAGTGTTTCCTCTGTTTGTCTTGTAATTCAAAATTGGTTGATTGTAGTCCTGTATCTGAATGTATGACTGTTGTTTCTGGTAATAATACAAGTCTTTGGCACTCTCGTTTGGGACATGCTGTTTTTCAACCATGAATAAACCACCTTTGTTACATTCTGTTAACTTGGATTCCAAATTACTACACTCATGTCACATATGTCCTTTAGCCAAACAAACTAGACTCTCGTTTCCTGTTAGCCTCACTTCTTCACTAGCTCCTTTTAGTCTCATTCATATAGATTTATGGGGCCCTTATCGAATTGCTACACATAGTGGTCATAGGTACTTTTTTACTATAGTTGATGACTTTACTCGTATGACTTGGGTGCACTTGTTGAGATTGAAGAATGACACTATTATCTCTCTTAAAAAATTCATCACCTTTGTCAAAACTCAATTTTCAACCGTTGTTCAAATAATTCGTAGTGACAATGGCACTCAATTTTTTAATTCTCAGTGTTCTGAATTTTTTAGTTTACTTGGAATTCTTCACCAAAGTTCATGCGTTCAGACCTCCAACAAAATGGGGTTGTTGAACGCAAATAGGGATGGCAAAAAAACTCAAACCCGACGGGAAAAACCGAAAACCGAATTAAACGGGTCGGGTTCGGGGATGATAAACGAGGACGGGGACGGAGAAAACCCATTTATTTTAAACGGGGACGGGGACGGGGACGAGTTTGGTAATCCCCGCCCCGATTACCCGCCCCGATACCCGACCCGATAAATATTAAAAATAATTATTTATATATATATATAATATTAATAAATTTAATTTAAATAAAAAATATATATTTAATTTAAATATATATATATATATATACCCGGCCCGATTCCCGGCCCAATACCGACCCAATACCCGGCCCAATACCCGTTTAAATAACTGTTTATGCTAAACAGGGATACCCGTTTCCCCGCGATTTTTTAAACGGGGACGGGTACCGGTTTTTTAAACGGGGACGGGGACGGGGGGACCAATACCCGGCCCGAACCTGGCCCGTTGCCATCCCTAAACACGAACATCGACATATTCTCGAAGTTGCAAGGGCACTTCGTTTTCACTCAAAAGTTCCTATTAAGTTTTGGGGAGAGTGTGTTACCACAGCTTGCTATATAATAAATCATTTACCTTCCTCTGTTTTGAATTTCAAAACACCTTTTGAAGCCCTTCATCATAGAGTTCCTGATCTTTCTCATTTAAGGGATTTTGGATGTTTATGTTATGCTACCAAGCTTAACTACTCTGACAAGTTTTCTTCTAAGGCCATTCCCTGTGTTTTCATGGGATATTCTTCAACTCAAAAGGGGTACCTTCTGTTTAGTCTTCAATCAAAGCAGTTTCTTGTGAGTAAAGATGTTGTGTTCCATGAAGTTATCTTTCCCTTTCATTTTCCTGTTTCAGAATCTTCTCATTTTTTCCTTCACATTCTCATATTCATGATTCTGATTTTCTAGTCCTTGATTCTTCAATACCAACTAATATGTCTCATGTTGATAATTCTTCCCAAGAATTTCATATTATGTCACCTATTCCCTCAATTTCTCCTTCTGATTTCTCAACAGGTGCATCTGGTAGTCCATCTAATTTTTCAACAAGTCCTCCTCAAGATAGTATACCTCCTTTAGCACAAGATATTGTTGTGTCTAGACGCTCCTCTCGTGTCTCCAAGCCTCCAAATTGGTTAAACGGTTATGTCTGCACCTGCCAATCCACTTCATCCTCTACTGCTTATCCCATTTCTAAGTACATTTCTTACTCTCATTTACCATTACCTACTCAACATTTTTTAGCCTCTGTTTCTCATTTTCATGAACCCACCACTTATCATGAAGCTTGTCAACACTCGCAATGGCAGCATGCCATGAGAGAAGAGATTCAAGCATTGGAATTAAATAATACTTGGACTATGGTATCTTTGCCTTCTGGTAAAGTTCTCATTGACTGCAAGTGGGTTTATAAAATTAAGTACCATGCTTCGGGTGAGGTGGAAAGATTCAAGGCTCGGTTGGTGGCCAAAGGATATAATCAAAAGGAGGGGGTTGACTATGTAGAGACTTTTTCTCTTGTTGCTAAACTCACCACTGTGAGACTGATTTTGGCTCTTGTTTCCATCTTTGACTGACCATTGTGGCAAATGGATGTTCACAATGCATTTTTGCAAGGAGATTTGGTTGAAGAAGTCTACATGTAGTTGCCAGAAGGCTTTTCCAGCCAGGGGGAGCATATGGTTTGTCGGCTGCAAAAGTCTCTATATGAACTCAAGCAGGCTTCTAGACAGTGGAACAAGAAGCTGTCTGAAGCCCTTATATCAGCGGGTTTTCAACAAAGCAAGCATGATTACTCGTTGTTTACAAGGTGAGTAGCAGACAAGTTGGTTGTTGTGCTGGTTTATGTAAATGATTTGCTAATTACTGGAAGTAATATTGATATGATAGAAGAGCTCAAGTGTATACTGAGTTCAAAGTTCAAAATGAAAGACTTGGGAGAATTGAGATACTTTGTAACACCCCCAACTCGTATCCGACCCGGATCCGAGTCCGAGATATCACATTAACTTTTCAAAACTTTTGCTTGTACAAAATTAGTTAATAATTTAAAACTTTTATAACATATAACTTATTCAAAACGTTTATAAAACTATTCAGAGCTTATACAATACATTATTTTGAATACATGCCAACTAAAACTTTAGTTGTTAACATACATATTATTCATCTTTCTTCTGATCGACCTTCGGTAAGGAGAACTGACCTGTCTTGCTCCACATTGCTCTTTACTCTTCTCACTTCTGTAACCTACGTGTGAAACAATCACACGCTAAGTCTATGACTTAGTGAGACAATAAACATATAATGTAAACATTTACTAGTAATCATTTCTTACAAATCATATACTGTTATATGTAATAAATACATACATACATATATGTCATTATCATTCATATCTCTTATCTCCTGTTCCTATGATCTTTTATGCCCATACTATATATATGATAGACTTGTTATTATATCATCATGTCAATCAATTATACGCATTCACATATACCTTAATATGTACTCATGTATCCATATAACATATATATATATCATGTCATGTAAAACATATATCCTATCGTAAATCAAATACACACAAACAACTATATCATCATCTTCATTCTTATCATTATCATTGATTCCTTTTATCATATAATCTTATAATTACCATTTGTACCATCATATATCACACATAACATTTCATAAGGAAACAAACATATCATCATATCTAGTTTAATAATATTATCTCTTTATTAGCCCATGGTACACATATGAGAACTATAGATACGTGAGTCTATTAAGGTTGTGCACCACTATGCTATCACCACAACTCGTATAAATGTCCCGAAGGACCTATCCAGAGGTCACAAAGACCCCGGCAACTATCCAGAGGTCATAAAGAACCTCGGAAAATGTCCATAAGTCCCGAAGAACCTAGGTAAAATGTCCATATGTCTCGAAAGACATAGGTAAACCCTCGACTCTTGGCATATTATTTATACCCCTAGCTCTCATATCACATAAAATGGGCATTATCATTTATAACATTTCATATCACTTGTTATTTCTCTTCTGTCACATACCACATGTATGTGTAACCATATATCTCATAGCATACCACATGTATCACAAGTGCATGTATTCACGTAGATCGTTTCATATGACTTATACCATTTCTTATTTGTTCATGTAACTCGCATGTCATATCATGTAACATATAACACATAATCATATAGGCTCACGGTTTTATCACCTATCATGTTATTTCACATATACACTTTTATATCACATAAACTCATATATATCATGTCACATATAATAACATATGACACATATACCCATAACTTCATATCACATACTTATATCAATTCACACTTAGTCACATGGGTCATTTCTCACAGCATATATCACATCACATATGTTCATGGGTATATCCCATAGCATATAAAATAACATATACACTTATATATGTATTCATGTGTATACTTTCATCTAGCCTATATATCAATGTCATATAACTTATCTCATAACTTATTTGATATTCCTATATATTCTCATCTTATAACTTATATTACCTATGCATATAACCTTATGACTTATTATCAAGTACTCAATTAATGTTCCTATATGGTTCCATCTTTATCATATAACCTATAAGTTATTCATATATTACCCTATATCAACCAAACTTTGTTTATCTGACTTTTCATATCATTCATTTATCACATATATGTCACTTTGCTTATAACACTTCTCTGGTTTTCATATGACATGTAAATCATTGTCATCTCTTGTTCTCATATAATTCCATATAGTCACTTATTACTTATCACATAGTTTACATCCTATAATCATAGAATCATATCAATAACAAATATACGCATGCACACATATAAATCATAACAAACACATACCTCTATGAATTCATGCATTTTACTATTGGAAATAGACTTATCATAAGTCTTATTTTTCATTTAACATCATATACTAAATAATGTGCACTCACCTTGGCCTCACTAAGTTCAATCCACTTTATGATTTCCTCTCTTTCGATCGAATATTAACTTGATACACAACCCGGAACTTGTTCGTGTTCGATATCTACATAATTATACATTGATACATATCAGTATCCCATTGTTATAATCTAATCTATCATTTCTTAGACCAGAAGAAATGTCTATTTCAATTTCCCCTTGAAGTGCATCGATGCATTCTTTAACATGTGCATCGATGCACTACCCATGCATCGATACACAAATTACCTTCGATGTTTTCATTTTAAAGAGATGCATCGATGCACTCCTTATGCATCGATGCACCATTTGCATTTGATGTTTCTTCTTTAAAGAGTGCATCGATGCACATTTGTGCATCGATACACCTTGCCCAGAATTTGCATTTTAAGCCCGAAAATCCATTTAATTCAACTCAAATGCTTCATATTTCATCCCCTTTCATATTCCTTACTTATATATATACATATTTGCCCTCATTTATACTCAATAATCACTTCTTTAACCTCCATATCCTATTCTCTTTTAGAATTTCAAGAATCATACCCAAATTTTAACATGTTACAAATCCAATTCTAATACTTCATACATGTTAATTAGATTGATGACAATTCAAATTCACTCTAAAACCTCATTAAAGAACCCTCTTTCAAGATTTCACTTATTTCTCTCTTTTCTTTAATCCCCTCTATTCTCTTCATCTTATTGTTTCAAGATAATTTAAGCTCTTCTTATGCTTAATTATCACCTAATTATCAAAACTCATCCTTAAATTTCAGCTAATAATCAACAAATAAAGAAACTCATATTTGCCTAGCTTGGGCACGTTGGAGAAGAAGAAAGCAAGTGAAGAAGAAGAGAGTTTTCATCTTCCTCTCCCCCACGTGTTAATCTCCTAATAAAGGGGAGAAAATATATTTCCTTGTCAATTGACCATTTTACCCTTTACTTCATTTAATAATTACCAATAACTTTTATGATTTATTTCCAAATAAATCATTGAACTAATCTATGGTTCTACTCTAGTCACCAAATTCTGAAACTTTACAATTTGATCACTAACCCGGTATTGAGGATGTTACAAATCTCCCCTCCTTTAAAAAAAAATTCATCCTCGAATTTTCACTGAACATGTCAGTAAGAACATATCTTCTAATGTTCTCATGCTACTTCTTTTACTTAATTTTTTCTTCCTTTATTCCATTATTCATTTATTTATTCCAAATTGAAATCTCCTTATACATAAATCATATATTTCCTTTCATATTCATATACTCTTGTCTTATCACCTATACTCATCTCTATGTACCAATCTCCATTGCATCTTCATAACTTTGATCACCCATTTCTTATACAGAGCTTCATTCTTTATCATTTCTTATACTTGTATTTTTTTCTTCCTTAAGATTTCATGCAAATACTTATCTTCTTTTCTACATCATAGTGATTTGATCAGAATACACAACTATATTCAGTTTCACATCATAATTGATTAACTCAACTTTATCTTTTCCTCCAATCTTATAACTCTATCACTTTTACTCTAATATCTAGTCAATAACATCTGTTCAATCTAGGGCACAAACCCTAGTCAACCAATCATATACATACTACCTTTCATCATTTCTTAATCCTTGTTTGTACTTTAATACACATGATCTTTTCATATTACTTTATACTTCTCTTTCAATCCTTACTTTCCCTCAACCATAAGTATCATTATTTCCTTCACTATATCTCTTTCATATGATCAACATATTTTTCAGCATGTAATCTCATTAGCCAACGCTAACTCTTTCTTCTAGAGTACAAACCCTTATCATATCCACAATCTTGCTTATACACCATACTATTTCTTTGTTTCAAATCCATAACTCTGATTTCATTCATTTTATAAACATATCACTGATGCACTTATTGTTAAACTCTTATACAATTCTAACCACATCATTTGATCTTTTAACGTTCTTATGGTGACATTTGTCCACCATACTCTAGCTTTCTCTCATAATAATGAAACTTCTCAATTTAACTTATCCACTTTGGAGAAATAACAACCATCTAACATTATCTTCATATCATTTATTCAAAGGTCTGTAACAACAGAACCTTTCTCGAATTCACCCTTGAACTCATGTGTTCTTAACTCTTTTAACTATTTATATACATTCATTTAACATCATGAAACATTCTCTAATCTTATACAGGCATTCCCTGAGGCTTTCGCTCTTCTCCCTGCCTGGCCAGGGCAGGTGAATGCCATTACCTTCAGGTTTATCGCCTTGTGCTTCACTTTGGAAGCTCTCATATATTCATGTGCTCATATTATTTCTTATATCACATATCACGTGTGCATATGATCATCCAATTCATATCATATAACATATATATCTCCTAAATCATTCTCAAGTATTCACTTATCTTATGTAACATAACAATTTAACTCTATTAACAAGACAACACACTCCTTACCCTATCATATCAGAAATTTTCACTCTATGTTGGCATGTACACATTTTTAAAACTCATTTGACTTCGGTTTAAGCCTAGAATCGGCTAAACCTTAGCTCTGATACCATTAAATGTAACACCCCCAACTCGTATCCGACCCGGATCCGAGTCCGAGGTATCATATTGACTTTTCAAAACTTTTGCTTGTACAAAATTAGTGAATAATTTAAAACTTTTATAACATATAACTTATTCAAAACGTTTACAAAACTATTCAGAGCTTATACAATACATTATTTTGAATACATGCCAACTAAAGCTTTAGTTGCTAACATACATATTATTCATCTTTCTTCTGATCTGACCTTCGGTAAGGAGAACTGACATGTCTTGCTCTACATTGCTCTTTACTCTTCTCACTTCTGTAACCTACGTGTGAAATAATCACACGCTAAGTCTATGACTTAGTGAGACAATAAACATATAATGTAAACATTTACTAGTAATCATTTCTTATAACTCATATACTGTTATATGTAACAAATACATACATACATATATGTCATTATCATTCATATCTCTTATCTCCTGTTCCTATGATCTTTTATATCCATATTATATATCTGATAGACTTATTATTATATCATCATGTCAATCAATTATACTCATTCACATATACATTAACATGTACTCATGTATATCATATAACATATATATATCATGTCATGTAAAATATATATCCTATCGTAAATAAAATACACACAAGCAACTATATCATCATCTTCATTCTTAGCACTATCATTGATTCCTTTTATCATATAATCTTATAATTACCATTTGTACCATCATATATCACACATAACATTTCATAAGGAAACAAACATATCATCATATCCAGTTTATTAATATTATATCTTTATTAGCCCATGGTACACATGTGAGAACTATATATACGTGATTCTATTGGGGTTGTGCACCACTATGCTGTCACCACAACTCGTATAAATGTCCCGAAGGACCTATCCAGAGGTCCCAAAGACCCCGAAAACTATCCAAAGGTCATAAAAAACCTCGAAAACTGTCCATAAGTCCCAAAGAACCTAGGTAAATTGTCCATATATCTCGAAAGACATAGGTAAACCCTCGACTCTTGGCATGTTTTTTATACCCCTAGCTCTCATATCACATAACATGGGCATTATCATTTATAACATTTCATATCACTTGTTATTTCTCTTCTGTCACATACCACATGTATGTGTAACCATATATCTCATATCATATCACATGTATCACAAGTGCATGTATTCACGTAGATCGTTTCATATGACTTATACCATTTCTCATTTGTTCATGTAACTCGCATGTCATATCATGTAACATATAACACATAATCATATAGGCTCACGGTTTTATCACCTATCATGTTATTTCACATATACACTTTTATATCACATAAACTCATATATATCATGTCACATATAATAACATATGACACATATACCCATAACTTCATATCACATACTTATATCAATTCACACTTAGTCACATGGGTCATTTCTCATAGCATATATCACATCACATATGTTCATGGGTATATCTCATAGCATATAAAATAACATATACACTTATATTTGTATTCATGTGTATACTTTCATCTAGCCTATATATCAATGTCATATAACTTATCTCATAACTTATTTGATATTCCTATATATTCTCATCTTATAACTTATATTACCTATGCATATAACCTTATGACTTGTTATCAAGTACTCAATTAATGTTCCTATATGGTTCCATATTTATCATATAACCTATGAACTATTCTTATATTACCCTATATCAATCATGCTTTGTTTATCTGACTTTTCATATCATTCATTTATCACATATATGTCACTTTGCTTATAACACTTCTCTGGTTTTCATATGACATGTAAATCATTGTCATCTCTTGTTCTCATATAATTCCACATAGTCACTTATCACATAGTTTACATCCTATGATCATAGAATCATACCAATAACACATATACTCATGCACACATATAAATCATAACAAACACACACCTCTATGAATTCATGCATTTTACTATTGGAAATAGACTTATCATAAGTTTTATTTTCCATTTAACATCATATACTAAATAATGTGCACTCACCTTGGCCTCACTAAGTTCAATCCACTTTATGATTTCCTCTCTTTCGATTGAATCTTAACTTGATACACAACCCGGAACTTGTTCGTGTTCGATATCTACATAATTATACATTGATACATATCAGTATCCCATTGTTATAATCTAATCTATCATTTCTTAGACCAGAAGAAATGTCTATTTCAATTTCCCCTTGAAGTGCATCGATGCATGCTACAGTGCATCGATGCATTCTTTAACATGTCCATCGATGCACTACCCATGCATCGATACACAAATTACCTTCGATGTTTTCATTTTAAAGGGATGCATCGATGCACTCCTTATGCATCAATGCACCATTTGCATTCGATGTTTCTTCTTTAAAGAGTGCATCGATGCACATTCAATGTGCATCGATACACCTTGCCCATAATTTGCATTTTAAGCCCGAAAATCCATTTAATTCAACTCAAATGCTTCATATTTCATCCCCTTTCATATTCCTTACTTACATATACATATTTTCCCTCATTTTTACTCAATAATCACTTCTTTAACCTCCATATCCTATTCTCCTTAAGAAATTCAAGAATCATACCCAAATTTTAACATGTTACAAATCCAATTCTAATACTTCATACATGTTAATTAGATTGATGACAAGTCAAATTCACTCTAAAACCTCATTAAAGAACCCTCTTTCGAGATTTCACTTATTTCTCTCTTTTCTTTAATCTCCTCTATTCTCTTCATCTTATTGTTTCAAGATAATTTAAGCTCTTCTTATGCTTAATTATCACCTAATTATCAAAACTCAACCTTAAATTTCAGCTAATAATTAACAAATAAAGAAACTCACCTTTGCCTAGCTTGGGCACGTTGGAGAAGAAGAAAGCAAGTGAAGAAGAAGAGAGTTTTCATCTTCCTCTCCCCCACGTGTTAATCTCCTAATAAAGGGGAGAAAATATATTTCCTTGTCAATTAACCATTTTACCCTTTACTTCATTTAATAATTACCAACAACTTTTATGATTTATTTCCAAATAAATCATTGAACTAATCCATGGTTCTACTCTAGTAACCAAATTCTGAAACTTTACAATTTGATCACTAACCCGGTATTGAGGATGTTACATACTTCCTTGGACTTGAAGTTTTGAGGTCAGAGAAGGGGATCATATTAAACCAGCGTAAATATGCACTGGAATTAATAGAAGATAGTGGGATAGGGGGAGCAAGGCCTGCTTTAACGCCATTGGAATAAAATAATAATCTTTCTGATGTTTCGGATACAAAATACTTGAAACATAATGAAGAAAGTATGATAGACAAGACACAATTTCATAGACTCATAGGTAGGCTTTTATACTTAACTCACACCAGGCCTGACATAGCTTATTCAGTACAACATCTAAGTCAGTTCATGCATCATCCTGGAAAAGAGCATATAGAAGCAGCCTTGAGAGTTGTACGATATATTAAGAAGAATCCAGGGCAGGGAATTTTGCTGGATTCCTCAAGTACGTGTGATCTAATTGCCTTTTGTGATTCTGATTGGGGAACTTGTTCAATATCAAGGAAGTCTGTAACAGGATATTGTATAAAACTTGGCAATTCCCTGATTTCGTGGAAGTAAAAAAAGCAGAACACAATAGCTCGTTCTTCAGCTGAAGCTGAGTATAGAAGTATGGCTATGACTACAGCAGAATTAGTTTGGCTAAGTGGACTGCTAAGCGAACTAGGTGTGAAACAGGATCAACCAACCAAATTGTTTTGTGACAGTAAAGCTGCATTGCAGATTGCTTCTAATCCGGTCTTCCATGAGAGAACGAAGCACATTGAAATTGATTGTCATTTTGTTAGAGACAAGATTCAATAAGGGTTCATCACTACTGAACACAATTCCTCAAGGGAGCAGCCTGCAGATATTTTGACAAAGGCACTTGGAACATAACAGCACGAGTATTTGACAGCCAAGTTGGGGGTTTCAAATGTTTTTTACCCACCAACTTGAGGGGGAGTGTTAAAATAGCAAATAATCAGTTAGTTTGTTAGAAGTTGGTTAGTAGGCTGTTAGAGAATTAGTTAGGAGCAGTTATTTTTAGCTATTGTATTATTGCTTGTACAGTGTACCATATATTGCAGTTTAACAGAGTAATAATAATACGAGGTATTATTTTAACAATATATACTGAAACAAAACTTGAAGCAAGTAAATGCCCGTCAGCAACACCTCCAAATGGAACCCAACTATCCCTTTTGTGGGGTCCCCGACCCTAAACTCATCAACCTGCCTGGCTTCCATCCAAGCATGCCCCCAAAGTCAATTCCTTGAACAATGCCCTTCTGCTGCTGTCCCCATTCATTCTCGAACAGGTTAAAGTAGGTAAACCAGTGGCCATTAATTGAAAAAACATATAATATCTGATCCAAAAGAAATCTAAATTTTAGAGTGGGAGATACCCATTAAATTCAATAATCTCCCATAATTTAATGTTATCAGATCTTTAGCTCAAAGTCCAGACTCCTTCCCCAATACACAAAGCCAATGGAAACTTGATGTCTTTGGATTCTCTTACTTCTCGTTTTTTTATGGATCATATACAAGATTGATGTCTTTGGATTCTCTTATATATACAAAATTTTCTTATTTTATTGACAACATACACATAACTTGCATATATAGCTATTTGAACTCGAGTTTTCTAAAAGAATAATATTCGATTAAAGGGAAAGTTATATTAAAAAATGGGGGAATAAACCACGCTTGACATTCATTTACATCAGCCTGTATATCACTATATGATTTTACATATATAAATAGAAAAGGGGTGGATCATGGGATCCATGTCCGAAGGTACTATACTCAAGCCGTCTTTGCCTTTTTCTTCCATGTTTTATTTGCTTAATTTTCTGCCACGTTTGTGACTTTACGTGCAGATGTATATAACATTTCTCAGGCTACGCATTGTATCCTTGTTTATTCGTATGGATTAGCTTGATAGTTTGTAAAAGAAACGTGATCCTATGGTGCATCATACAGAAATATTAAAGAGTGCCTTACTTGACAAAATCTAAGAAAGAAGAGAAAATATAACTAAACAAATTACAGATACATACTGACGAAAAATACGTCCCTAAAAACATTCGATACGACATATATATAATTATATCTATAGTGACGAAATTTGAGATTGCGTTGGTATACCTTATAGCTATAGCCACGGATTTTAAAAATCCGTCGAAATTGGCACAGGTTAATCACCCTATCCCTTCATAATGGTGGGGAATTTGATTTAATTTTCACCTCACTTTTAGCCCACTCTTCCTGTTTATAATCCCCCCCCCCCCCATATTCATCTCTTCACTTATTTGCTCTAACCTCATTGTTTTCTTCAATTAATTTCTTTAACGGTTCCTTCGTTTTTTATTATCAATTTCTAAATAATTTGGTATTCTGGTTTTGTCCTTTGACTGCTACTTGTTAAAGAACTTTTTTAAAGTGAAGATGAACAAAAGAGAGTTTTTTGAACAAATTTAATGTTTGTTCCATTAATAATCTTCTATTATTAAGATCATTGATTGAGAAGTTTGAGATTTAGGATATTAAAGACAAGAGATTGTACATTGTTGGGCAAAATACGAAATGTGTTGAATCATAGATGATGATAAATTAAGGGATAGCCATAAAATTTTATGTAAGGGGACGGATTAATATAATTTTAAATTACAAAAATATATTATCCATATAAAATAAAAATAAAAATATATGAAATATATGAAAATTTCAAAAAAATAATTAAAAATGATTGTCCATATCAACTCTATTCGATTTATTTATAATGACGATGATGATGATAATGAAGAAAAAGCGAAGGCAAACTTGTATCCAAATTTAAATTTTAGGCAGGAATAAAGGACGTTTGTGCCACCATTATTATAATTGCTTCAAACACAAACTATTGTCAAACTAACTTAGCCTAGTCATTCACAAAACTCCAATTCTAAAAAGACAATTCCAACTGTTATTGCTTTATGCCTCATGCAACCGTATGATTGTCACCATCCATAGCCATTGGTAGGGTACTAGTCGTCGTCGTGTAGATGTAGCAATGACGAATCTATTTATTTTAATAAAAAATTTGATAAAAAAAATATCCAAGGCTCTTGTACTTTTTAAAAAATAAATGTGATCTTTAAGTTTTTTTCCATCTAAATGTGACGTTCAAACTTTAAAAAGAATTAAATATGACCCTTTGACCAATGATTTTTGTATTTGACCATTAAGATATTAAAGTAGCATTTCACGATGTTGATGTAGCAACCTAGTGACATGGTTGATGAATTAATTTGATTTTTTTGATTGAGTTCGAGGGTCTAATTAATTATTTTTAAGTTCAATGGATTATTTGATTATTATAAAATAAAAACATTTAAAATTTAAAATATTATAATATTAAAAAAATATAAAAAAAATATAAATTAAATTGTTAATAATTTAAAAATATATATTATTTTTCACCTTAATTTTAATCTGATTTTTATTTATATTAAATATAAATTCACTCATCTTGCAAAAGTTTTATTTTATATATTTGCCTTTAATTATCGTAAATTCCAAATGTCTTTCTAATTATTTTTCACTAGATTTTTAAAATTGAATTAAGTAAATATTACAAAGTCTTTTTAAAAAAATAAACTTATGAAATTAACATTTATTTATACATTATCATGAAACTATTAATTAATATACCCGTCAATTTGTGTTAGATACAACTCAATAAAGTTAAGGTGGATATGGACTCCATGTGGTCGAGATTTTTGGTCAACCCCAATATTTATAATTTTTTTTAAAAAAAATCAAGGAATAAGAAATTAGTCTCTACAAAATAAAAATAAAATAAAACTCACATTAGAATTGACATAGACAAACCTAACAATATAATTATACTACTAAATGAAAACAAAACTCAAATTAAATTTTTTCTCTAAATTAAGTGAATCATTTAATAATGACTTTTTCAATTACTATGATTAATGTGTGTGTGTATATATATATATATTTAAAAAAATTAAATTAATTTTTATTTTTAATATTTTTTTATATTTATATATAAAAAATTTAAATTTAAAATATACTTTTAAAAAATAATAAGCCCCAAAACTTTTAAAAATCAATTTGACCGTCAAACTCAATAAAAAATCAATTTAGTCATCTACCAAATCATCAGTCATATCATCAATCACCGTGAATTGTCACGTCAGTATCGTAGACTGTCACATCAAAACTGTAAAATATCACGTCAGTATTGTAACGATTAATGACGAAAATAGTTGGTCAAAGAGTTACATTGAATTTTTTCCCCTAAGTTTAAGGGTCATATTGAGTATAAAAATAATTCAAGGACTACATTAATTTTTTAAGAAAGTACAAGAGTCCCATATACATTGTTACAAAAAAAAATGATATTCGTTTATTTAGAAAAATCAATTGTGATAAAAAGATTTTATGCCTGACATAATCATCTTAAGATATTTATAAATTATACATATAAAAGAGATTTTAATTTTGAATTGTGAAGAGACACACATTAATCTAATAAAATCTTGAGAGCTTCGTGGGATGTATAGACAATACTACTAGATTTAGACATCAGTATTTGATTTAATGAGTGAAATAATTTGAATTAGTTACATTTATGAGTATCATTCGAATTTTATTTAAATTATTAGTTGAATTTATAAAATTTAAATTGATATGATATTGATTGATTCTAATTTAAACAACTATCCTTAATAATATATATATATATATTCAAATCTTATGAATTTAAATTCGACACAAAATTGATATTCAAACTAAAATTTTAAGGTAATTTGAACAACTCAAAAATAAAAGTACTTTTTATATTAAATCACATTTTATTTTGATTGTTAGTTTTTACCTTTACTATTTTAAAAAATATTTAATTAATATTTTTAAAAATGATTATCACGGGCCTTGTGATAAGCAAGTGTAAGTTCCAATTTCAAAGGCCCTACAAACTAGCAATTTTGTTCAAGCATTGAAGCCAGTAGGGTTAAATCCTTTGAACCCAAAATTATACACTTCTCTAAGGCCACTTATTGAGTCACAAATTTACTAATCAATTCATTATATTTAAATTTGAGATTTACTCTTTTTATTTTACTTTTACATATTTTAATACATTCAATTTTTATAATATTAATAAATTTAAATTAATGACACCATCAATTATTGTTAAAATAATTACATACATTTTTACCATTGTTTGATCCTAAGTCAAAACAATGTGAACATTTAATTAATAATATTCAACTAATAATAAGATTACATGTTGTTTATAAGGGGTGTTAGTATTCCTATCAATTATGTAATAATTATTTAGTTTAATGTAATGATTAAGTGTTGCTAACTATAAATTTCAAGTTTGATATCTCTCGTGTTTATTTATATTGTCATTAGCTTTTACCGATTTGGTATTGTGTCATTATTTTATTAGAAGATTAAATTAATTAAATTAATTAAAATAAAAATAAAATAGTTTATAAATATTAATAATTAAATTTATTAAATTTTTCTTTACTTAGGGTCTAACTGACATCTTGTATAAATTTTAGATACTAAAATTATTATTATTATTTGGTTGCGAAAGGGAGCATTTAAGCTAAAAAATAGATGTCCCTTGTTCCAATATGTAATGGGATAAGGGAGAGGTAAAATAGTAGTCTGTCCCAACACTAGGTTGAGAACAGCTTCCGTAGAGACCTCTAAATTATGAAATGTCCTCCATGAAACTCGATCCCACGACCTCAATGTTAAGCTAAAATTCTAACTAATTAAATCTTGTCTATCTGTTCCTAATCTACTGACTATAGTTACTGACAGTTGCGCGAAAGTATATATTCTGAAGGTTAAAATTATTCACCTTATATTATCCTATCATTATTTCAAACTTTTTAACAACTAATGGTTAAAATAAAAAAAATATAATGAGATAATTAATTTTATAGTTTACCCTAATATTAAAATAAAACGGGGCGTTAAATTAAAATTGAGATATCAAAACATGAACCTACAAGCAGAATTAAATCTAAAATTACATAAGAGAACATCGAGGGCCCAGTATTAACATTGACCAATGATCAGCATATGAATTCATACGGGACCGTAGGAAATTTTGACCACTTCAATTTCTACTACGTCTTCGTTAAATTACTACAACGACAACGAAAGGTTAAGGTCTAAACCACCACCTTCTCCGCCAGCGTCCTTGCTTTCTTTTTCCGATCCATGTTTTGTTTTCGAGGAAGGGCCTGCATCATTCAACACCAAAGGATTCTTAGACCCGGAAAGGGAATCCTCCACGAAATCTTCCGGTCGGAACGTCGGATTCCACTGGCCGTTGCCACCAGCAGCAGCAGCCACCTTGTCTTCCTCTTTCGATCCATTCGGCACCACCACCACTTTCCTTAGACAATCACGCACCTCCCTTGTGCTTCTTATCAAAGCAAAGAACTTCTCCACTTTCTCTTCTTCGTCACCTTCATCGTCCTTTTCTTCTTCATTCCCCATTTTTCTCTTCCTTCTTCCACTCTCCTCCATGGCTACTCTACCTAATGTGTATTCTTTAGAGCATGAAGAAAAAAACTATATAATCAATTAAACTATAAAAATGTTACAGACAGAGGAAAGTGAGAGGAAATGGGGTTTTCGTTGCCGGTGAGATGAAGTAAAAACCGTGTTAGTTGACTGATTTTATAGTGTCATCACCATGATTTTTATCGAAAAAGTGTCTGATTGAAGGGTCGGTAGTGACAATAATGCCCCTGTGATTCTCTGCAAAGAAAGGAGATGAGCAATAAATAAAAGGACGGGCAAAATGGGATATTGAGTTAATATATTTTGGGTGGGGGGGGGACCAAGAGTATATTGTTTACGTCAATGGGGAGATCATGTTGCTAACAACTCCTATCTGACGCGTCCATTATGACATTGGAAACACAGGCTCTTTCCGGCGGCTTTTTTCACCAATGGGAATCCTTTAGGTCATCAAGGGCCGAGCCGGGGGTCCATCACCTCGTCTCACCTACTTCTTCATGAGATATCAAAGTAAAACGATTCGAATTTTTTAATCAATTTTTTTTTTAATTTGAGTAGAGTTTTACGTCCCAACTTGATAGCTACGAATAACAAGTTATGGTTAATTTCTCCATCCAAAATCAGCAAGCATAACTCTCCCTTTCTGCCTTCATCTTGACCACACATACTTAAACTATTACTTTTATTATATTTTGGTATATAAATTAACAAAATTGTTAACTTGATATTCTTTTTAAAAAAATTCAATGATGACGTTTCATTATTTTTAGTGATATATTAATATTATCGTTAAATTTTTAATTGTGTGATATCAAAATGAAACCTAAACATTAGATATGATTTTAAAAAAAATAAAATTTGAGTATAAAAAACGAAACAAAAATAATAATTTAGATATTATAATTTACCCTTTATTTAAAGTGAATGCAGATCTTAGTTCAAGTGAGGATGTTTACCTAAGTTCAAGTGAGGATGAAAACATCCGATTTTTCTTCAATAATTACCTACTTTATTGAATTTATTAATCTCATACAAAAACTTTATATATATATATATATATATATATACCACTGTTTAAAGCATTGAAGTGTATGCTATTGTTTTACAAGCTCATTTTTATAATCATAACATAATTAAATCTCTCAAATTAATCAAATGGAAATCAAGTCTTTTCAAGTAGGGGTGTGCAAAATTACCCGACTCGGTTGACCCGAACCGTCGGCCCGCTGACCCGGATAAAAAAAAAACTGGGTAATTTTATGAAAAAAATACCCGTGTTGGGATTTTCGAAAGCTCAAATTGACAACCGGAACGGTTTGCAAAGAGGGGTCGGAACGGTTTTGTGTTTATGGAGTAAGGAGATTGAAAGATAGAGAATTGCACAACGATATATAGTGGTTCGACTTTCTCAACCAAAGTCTACGTTCACTACCTTAGCTCCTCACCAAGGATTTTCCAACAAATTCACTAATTTGTTCTTTCTTTTTATGATAAAGAGTAACCTTACAAACTCCCTAGTTTTTCCGGGCTAAACTATAACATTTCCCTAGCTTTTACACGAGATTAGCTAGAATCTTTTCCCTTTACAAAAGGATAAGAAATGTAAAAAAGAAAACCTCTCTAAGGTAGGTGTTTACAAGATTGAGCTCACAAGAACAAAATATATACAAGAGAAAGATGAAATAAGAATGAAAAACTCTTCTCTTGTGTTTGATTGCTTATATAGTTGTTCTATTGCTTGGATAGTTGTTCTATTGCTTCTTCAAGTGTCCTTAGCTTGTATTTATAGCTTGGAATGTGTTTGAAGTCGTATATAGTCGTTGGGGGATGTTTTGGAGCCGTTTGGGGATGAGAAACAATTAATAAAACAGTTTGGAGCGTGGGGGGAATCGGTACCCCCTCATGGGGAATCGGTTCCCTAATTGCAATATGTTTTTGACCGTTAGACAGGGGGAATCGGTACCCCCTGGACAATCTGATTTTTTTTAAACCCTTTAAAAAGAAAATATTTTTGGCTCGATTAAGGCTCGAAATACTTTGTAAAATTGTTTTAAAATAGTTTAAGTATAAAACACAATTTTACACTTTAGTAAGGATTAAAATGAACTTTGAAAGACTTGGAGTAATATTTTGATATTCGAATAATTACATCGAATATACTTAGAAAATCTTTGTAAAATCTTAAAATTCATTTAACTTAATTTGTTATATCAAAACATCAAAATATTTTCAACAATCTCCCCCTTTTTGATATAACAAAACTTTTGAGTAATTTTAAGATTTTGAAATCAAGTTTGAAATTACTCCCCTTTACTTTAATACTTCTCTACTTTAACACCTTAACACTTCTCCCCCTTTTTGTTAAATCAAAAAGACTCTAATCTTTGAAGTTCAAAATAACTTTGGAGAGTAAGTAGTAAATTTGACATTTTAAAAATCATTTGAAAAATCAAAGCTCCCCCTCAATAAATGCATTCCAAATAAAATTTAGCTTTAAGAACAAGGCACTTAAACAAAATTGAATTTCAACAAAGAATAACAAACATGTTAGTAGCACATGAAATTCAATATATCCAAGACTAAAATACTTTATGCAATACTAATTGTTGAAATTTGATATCAATACCAATTGTTAAAATTAAGTGCATATGCATAAAGTTTTCCAAAAATGTTATGCATTTGAAAATTTTGATATCAATTGTTAGAGAGATATCATTTTCATTTAAACCACATGCATAAATATTCAAATTTAGGTAAAAAAAATTTAAAATTTGTAAAATCAAAGTATTTGAAAAGTTGATATCAATTGTTAGAGAGATATCATTTGCATTAAAACAAATTTTGACCAAAACTTTATTATGATGAACTAAAAATTCTGAAAAATCATTACAACTTTAAAATGTTCATCATAATCATCTTTTCAACATACATGAGATATTAAAACAATGATGCATAATCATTTAAAACCAAAACTCATACATGCTTAAAATCAAATGAGCAACCAAATAATCCAAAATTAAAAGTATTAAGCTTAGAGGTTACCCATTCATTTTTCATGTGTGGCTAGAGCATCTTGAATATCATCATTTTCATCACAATTGCTTCCACACACCTACAAGAGACATTTAAGTAGATTTTGGTATCCAAATTGCTTTGGATCCTTGAACGTTAGTTACAATGCCCCTTGTTCCTTTTGGAACCCATACTTGCCTAATTTTAAAACGTTTTTCTTTCTTCAAAGGACGAGTATGTTCCATATGACCATGATAATGGCAATGTGAGCGTTTTGCCATATTTAAACATAATAGGTTGATTTTAGAAATTAATTCTTTTTCTTTTATTAAGCTTTCAAACTTAACACCTAACTCAAAATTTTCTTTTTCTAAATCATTTATTTTGATTTTTGAAAACTCTAAATTATTTTTCAAAATTTCATTTTGATTTTCAAAATCAATTTTTGCTTTCAAAATCAAATTATCTTTATTTTTGAGTTTTGAAATTAATTTCGTATATTTGGAATTCATGGTCTCAAATCCCAAATACAACCTATTATAAGCATCTTGTAACTCATCAAAAGTAAATGAATTAAATGAATTAAATTCATTTGAGTTAGAAGATACCTCGAATTCTTCTTGAGTGGTCATGAGGCATAGGTTGACTACTTCATCTTCATCATTGTCTTCATCCACCTCATCACTTGAATCTTGATAGTTTTCATTGATGCCTACATCCTCATTCTTCTTCTTCTTCTTGTTTTCTTCTCTTCCCTTTCTTCATCTTCCTTCACCATCATCTCATGAGTGAGAAATGGACCAATTAGCTCGTCGAGAGTGAGAGGCTTTAGGTTTCTTGCTTCGATAATGGCCGTCTTCTTTGATTGCCACTCCTTTGGAAGAGAGTAATTCATCTTGCTCACAAGCTTCTCATTTGGGATTACTTCTCCATATCCCTTGAGACCGTTGACAATCACGGAAAATCTATCCGTCATAGCTTTGATGTCTTCATCGGGTTTCATCTTGAAGTTCTCGTAGCTATGGTTGAGAAGACTTTTCTTTGATTCCCTCACTTCGTCGGTTCCTTCATGAGTGACTTGGAGCTTATCCCAAATCTCTTTGGCACTGGAACAAGATGAGACTCTTCCATATTCATTTAGGCCTAAAGCACAAAATAGAATATGTATAGCCTTAGAATTAAGATGAAAATTTTTCTGCTCTTCTCTACTCCAATCGTTGTACTTGCCGAGTGGAGAGGAGTAACCGTCCATGATTGAGTACCAAGCTCCTAGATTGTATGATTGAATGAAGTACATCATCTTATTCTTACAATGTGCATAATTTGCTCCATTGAAGAAGGGTGGCTTGTTGACCGGTTGTTAATCCATAATAGGATATTCTTCAAGATAATAAGCACCAGAGGAAAAAGTCATTTCTTTGTAGGTTGCGTCGGGAATTGGTAGAGCTTCTTCTAAGATCGTCTCAAGGTGGTTAAACCTTCTTAACGAGTTAGGCTCTAATGCCAATTGTTGTGATTTTCAGAAGCTCAAATCGACAACCGGAACGGTTTGCAAAGAGGGGTCGGAACGGTTTTGTGTTTAGGGAGTAAGGAGATTGAAAGATAGAGAATTGCACAACGATTTATAGTGGTTCGACTTTCTCAACCAAAGTCTACGTCTACTACCTTAGCTCCTCACCAAGGATTTTCCAACAAATTCACTAATTTGTTCTTTCTTTTTATGATAAAGAGTAACCTTACAAACTCCCTAGTTTTTCCGGGCTAAACTAGAACCTTTCCCTAGCTTTTACACGGGATTAGCTAGAATCTTTCCCCTTTACAAAAGGATAAGAAATGTAAAAGAGAAAACCTCTCTAAAGTAGGTGTTTATAAGATTGAGCTCACAAGAACAAAATATATACAAGAGAAAGATGAAATAAGAATGAAAAACTCTTCTCTTGTGTTTGATTGTTTGGATAGTTGTTCTATTGCTTCTTCAAGTGTCCTTAGCTTGTATTTATAGCTTGGAATGTGTTTGAAGTCGTATATAGTTGTTGGGGATGTTTTGGAGCCGTTTGGGGATGAGAAACAATTAATAAAACAGCTTGGAGCGTGAGAGAATCGGTACCCCCTCATGGGGAATCGGCTCTCTAATTGCAATCTATTTTTGACCGTTAGACAGGGGGAATCGGTACCCCTGGGGGGAATCTGTTCCTCTGGGGGAGAATCTATACCCCCTGGACAATCTGACCCCTGGACAATATGATTTTTCTTGAAACCCTTTAAAAAGAAAATATTTTTGGCTCGATTAAGGCTCGAAATACTTTGTAAAATTGTTTTAAAATAGTTTAAGTATAAAACACAATTTTACACTTTAGTAAGGATTAAAATGAACTTTGAAAGACTTGGAGTAATATTTTGATATTCAAATAATTACATCGAATATACTTAGAAAATCTTTTTTAAAATCTTAAAATTCATTTAAATTAATTTGTTATATCGAAACATCAAAATGTTTTCAACAACCCGGCCAGGTCGGATACCCGACCCGACACTTTCCGGGTCGGGCCCGGGTCACAAAAAATTGATTTTTCCGGGTACCCGGTTACCCGAGTACCTGGTTAAGCTTTTTTTTACATCTATCTTTGCCATTCGTTCACCTACTTCTGATCATTATAATACCTTTACCTCTCTAGTATTTCTCTGTATTCTGTAAATAGCCGTTGCTTTATTTTGTATAAATTTGTTGCTTATGGAGTTCCGATGTACGATGGAAGGAGGTAAACTAAAAGGTCACCCCTTGAAATTCTGGGGTTAAGAATTCCATTCAATAATGAAATATTCTAATGTAAAGTTAACTTTGTTGGCATTACTGCTTGTGACTTTCTTCACATACAAGATTGCAACTTTCTTTCAAGCTATAGATGATGCAGTTACTGTTGTTGGGGAAAAACAAAGGTCTAATATTAAAAAAACGGTTGAAGTATCGCTCTTAGTATTCTTTATCATTGTTCACTGGAAAATGCTTTGGAGAAGATGACTATAATGCTTATTCTTGTACAATTTCTGTAAAGTGCTGTTCTTTTCCATTCATTTGTGATTTCTTCTTGTTCATATATCTCGAGTACCTCAAAACGGCGCATATCGGTGTGAACCTTGTGGGTACGTTCTGGATTTTAAATGCGTTGGACTGCCGTACGACAAGCATGATCTAACTTATCACAAAAATGTTGTGAATCTCATGTATTTTCTGTAAATGTACAAGTATAAATTATTTATCTATAAAAAAAATTGATGGTATTCGGGTACCCGCAAAATCCGGGTATCCAAAACATCCGGGTCGGGATACGGACCGAGAAATCACCGACCTGGCGGGTACCCGGATTTGCACTCCCCTATTTTCAAGTCCACTCATATATTAAACTTTTTCAAATTGATAAAACAATAACCAATCCTTTCCGAACCATTTCAAATTAAAATTAAAATTTATTTTAATTATATTATATTTCTTTAATATAAACTAATCTATAAATAGATTAAATATCATAATTAAATAGTAAAATTATATTTGAACTTGAGTAATTTTAGGTTCATGTGGATCAAATTTTACCAGAAATAATCAAATCAAAATGAAACTGAATACAGAATAAAATATATAATGACAAATTTAAAGAAAAATTATATTATTAAAAAAGAATAATCATAAAATCTGAAATATGCAATTTTCCAGAATGAAATTAAGAATATATACTATGCACCTTAGAATTTAAAAAAAAATATTATTCAAAAATACATTTTCAATAAGAAAAGAAACATGTGATATTTAGATATAAATATAATATGATAATACAATTACTGTTGTTATTTAATCTCTATTTAAATCAAGTTGGAATCTCTAAATCATGAGCTTAACCCTTTTATTTAAAGCAACTTTATTAGATAAAACTGGTGGTTGAGTCATTTCGTTTTTATTCTCTTGCCTTATTCGTCAACATTACCGGCTTGCAATTACTTCTTTCTTCTTTTTTCGCCAATTTTTTTTCATGTGACATGTTGTATTTTATGACCTTTGCTTTCCAGGTAGAGTTCTGAGTTCTCTTTTTCTTTTTTCTTTCCATGTCTTTGCCAATCTGGGTATTTCAGCAATTTTCTATCTTGGCTTGGTTTTAAGCACCGTTTGGTCTTATGTTGGATTATTAATTGTATAATTTCATATTAAATTTATTGGTCTTAGATTGGATTATCTGATTTTTCAGATTGTCAATCGATGGTTTTTGGAGCAGATTGTTGTCTTTTGCTTACTCGGTTTTTAGTTTTTAACCTCACCCCCTCAGCTTGTTCCTTTCTGCATATTCATGTTTTTTTTTGTTTTGTTAAATTCTCCTCTTGTATCTAGGCGCTTTCTAGGCTTTAATTTTTTTTGGGGTTTTAAAGCTTTTATTGATTTATACATAAATTAGTTAAGTATAATCACTTGGAACACAATAAAAAATTAATTTTCCATCATAATTTTAGTGTTGACATGCATGGTCAGGGGGCGGAATTGATGTACTAGAATTTTGAAGCTGAATTCATTTCACTGCTACCACTTTTGATCCTTGTTAATTACATCTTGATCGGTATTGAGAGTTACATATGCTCTGTAAACGGTTGGGGGAGTGAGATATAAATTTGTTAACAATGAAAGTTCTCAATTTTGAAATTGGGAAGAGGTCCCAGTTTCATGTTTTATCAATCTTATGTGTACCTGGTTGTGTAAAATATGATCTGCTGCTTAATGTAGGTACTTAGATAAATAAATCAAATTTCATGCCATAGTAAATTGTCACTATCATCCAAAAAAAAGTCGATTGATGGGGTCCGAAGGGCCGGCGGCAGTTACCATCCATGTGACTGGTTTTAAGAAATTTCATGGAGTTTCAGAGAATCCAACTGAAACAATTGTTAGTAATTTAAAGGAGTACACAGAAAAGAAAGGGTTGCCAAAAGGTGTAATTCTCGGCAGCTGTAGTGTTCTCGAGACTGCAGGACAGGGAGCACTCACTCAACTATACCAGACATTGCGATCTGCCTTAAGCGGGAAGGATTCTAGATCTCCTTGTTCTGGGAGAATTGTTTGGGTTAGTTACTCACTTTCAATTGTCTAGTAATTGCTTGACAAAATTCGAGCTTCGCATTTCTTGGTTACTGTTACAAACTTCTTCAGCTACATTTTGGAGTCAATAGTGGTGCAAGTAGATTTGCTATTGAGCGTCAAGCTGCAAACGAAGCTACTTTCCGTTGCCCTGATGAGATGGGATGGAAACCTCAGGTCAGATATATCTCTTTCCCACTTCTATGGTGCATGTGCAATTTGGCATGCCTCTTTCTTCTCAAACTTTCTTCCTTTTCTTAATACTCTGTTTTGATTGCAGAAAGTACCAATAGTTCCTGCAGATGGTGGAATTTCACGTGTACGAGAGGTAGTATTGATATCGATAAAGTAATCCTTTTTTGTTTAGAATGGTTAAAGTTAAACCTGATGATAATATTCATCTCTTACCCCCATCCTTGAATATTTTCCTTTGTTACCTCTGTGCAGACTTCTCTTCCTGTTGAGGAGATTACAAAGGCCTTAGCAAAGAAGGGATTTGACGTGATGACCTCTGATGACGCAGGGCGGTTTGTGTGCAATTATGTTTACTATCACTCCCTTCGGTTCGCTGAGCAGAGTGGAGTCAAATCTCTCTTTGTGCACGTCCCTCTCTTCTTGACCATAGACGAGGATACCCAAATGAAATTCGCTGCTTCCTTGTTGGAGGTACTTGCTTCTCTTTGTCAGTAACATCCTGCATCCACTCGTCTTTATGTCCAGGAATTGATACAGTTGTGTGGTTGTATGTAAGGGTGGATAGAAGGATGCATGTTTATTGAAAGGCTTTTAATAAAAGGATAAGTGTATGAGAATGAATAAAAAACGTGTTTCAGCACATACACCACGCCATATGTATTTCTTTCGTTTCTTTCGTTCCTCTAAATACTTTATCTGGTGCTTGGTAATTTCTCATAATCCTTATGTTAATATGTCAATAAATTCCTGTTTGCTTCTATTACCAGAAACATTTGCTTATTCTTCCGAGTATATCTTCTTGCACTTTTTCTTAGCCCTAATTGTTGATGTAGTGCAGAAACTAAAATAAATTAGGACTGAACTATAACGTTCAGGGGAGTTTCTGCATTACTTTACTTTCACTAACTCATTTACACCTTAACCCTTGATGCTTCAGTGCGTTTCGTGCTAGACGATTATCTTGTGTTCATTAGGAAGTTGCATGCCAGCTTAGTTTAATGTCTTTTCATGCTGTGTTGGCTGGAGGGCTTATCATCTTCTATAATGGTGGGTTATTTTGTGTTTTCAAAGTAATGTTACACCTCTTTCAGGGAATGTGATTAAGGGATGGGTTATGGGATATCTTCAGTTCCATTTTTGGTGTGATTTGGTATGGGTTTAATCTGTGATTATGAAGCATAGTTTGAAATCCCATAAAAATATAGAACTTTCTGGCTAGCAGTGGATTGAATTTCATACAACTTAAGAATCCATCATTCTTTTTTCTTTGATCTATTCCTTGGGTATTTGATACAGTTGATTAGTCTTATATACTTTACATAATCTGATTCAATAACTATCCACATAAATGTGTGTTATCAATAGTGGCGTTAGTTTCCTCCATCAAGCAATGAACCGGTGGAATAGTGTGTTAGGACAGTTCCATAAGCATTTCAGCAAAAGGGAATCGTTACGATGTGTCCTCGGGTGGTCGGCAGCAGCTCGACTTGTGCCAATGTAAGGTTTATGCATGGAGTCAAGTTGCCACAAGCAAAACTCATCGGTGGACTTCTAACATCATATGAACACGTAATATTTCATATAGATGTCATTAATCACAACTGCACTTGTCTGGTTACTGCAGTTTTTGGTGACGCAATAGTATTGGTATATGATAATCGAACAACACCTCCATGCTGATGTTACGGAATTCGACTTTGGCCACACAGCCCGAGCTGCCTTGTCAGGTTTTAATGTGGAAACTGTTGTCGGAATTCTGTATGACTGAATCCAAAATGCTGATGTCAGAAACGCATGCTCCTGAATGATTGACCCCGAGACTACCGGTGCTACAAATAAGAAATATAAAAGATGTTAGCCTAACCTAGAAAATTCCAAATACAACATGTTGCACATATAGCAATGTAACTTGAAAATGATGTGAACGAAAACAGACATAAGCAGCCTCCTTCAGCAGACCTAAGATGTTTGATATATTAAGAAAATGGCAACACCATAGCACCCGGCTCCAATTGATACACACTCGTCGCCTAAAGGATCATCAATGCAGTGGATACATGGAAATTATTTCAAAGTCTTCTAGGCTCTCGATTTTTATTAAATACATGCTCAAGATGTAATAAAACTACAAAGAAAATTCACCGTTTGATATGAAGGAATTATATGCACATTATTTGTGTTGTCGATGTGAATTCCATCTGTGTTGGGACTTTGGGCCGCTGCTTTGCTAGTCAGTCATTCTACACGGATGCCACTGCCGGGGTTGAATTTGAAATGGAACTGCAGAATGTTCATTTTAAGGCCACCACCTTGCATTAACATACCATTGATTCTGTCATTTAACTAAGTTATTTAACTATCACTTATTTTACCTTCAAGACTTTGGAGTTTGAACCGGAGAGCCTTAACATCCTGGGAGATGAGGCTTGTAAATTACGCAGTCCGGAATCAACCTACCACATTTATAAACATCACAAAATGGTTAAACCATAGGTGAAGTTAAAACAACTAAAAGAATCTCATTTTTGTTATTCAAATAAAATATTACATGGCAGCAAAACTAACCATAAAGCCAAAATAAATCATTCCGAAGGTGGATCTCTTACTTGAACAACTACACCGTAGCGGGTGCGCCAAATTTGTAAATCCAGCCCCATAAATTTGAAACTTGGTAGAGGAAAAATTCAATAGAGGAACATAAAAAGACGAAATAATAAAAATTTTACTCCCATTGAACTGATGCCAGGAATTAACAACCAAAACCTTCCCTCCATACAAGCCTACTGCCTAACTGCTTAAGACAAAGGAACAGAATCCATAAGATGACAATTCAGAATTCAGAGCTATGTTAGAAAACAACATTCTTCTAAAGCACTAGCTGCTACTAGAATCAAGTCTAAACATTTTGGAAAATGAACTGGCGAAGTAATTAAAAGGAATACTATCACATCTATCGGAGCTTGGCACGTTTGGGAATAGCACTACTAGGAGGAGCTCAAGATTTCCCAAAGGCCTTCATTTTCTTTCTCCTCCTATCCTCACTATCTGATTCATTCCCTTTCTCCCTGTCTGCATTGCTTGCTTCCCTCTCCAACCCCTCCCATGTTTTCCCCTTCTCTTCTTCTGAGTCTCCTCTGAATCTTCTTCCTCTTCATCCTCAGATTCAACCAGTGATGCACTATCAGAGTCATCATCCTCTGACTCAGATTCAGGCTCCATATCAGATGGCTCATAACCCGGATCAGACTCCACTTCATCCTCAGAATCTGAATCACTAGCTTCCAAGTTCAAAAATTCCCAACCCCCATTTTCAATGAAGCTCTGGGGATCATCAGTAACTGTCTTCAGAATCTGCCGCCACATTCTTCTAAAGCACTAGCTGCTACTAGAATCAAGTCTAAACATTTTGGAAAATGAACTGGCAAAGTAATTAAAAGGAATACTATCACATCTATCGGAGCTTGGAAGGTTTGGGAATAGCACTACTAGGAGGAGCTCGAGATTTCCCAAAGGCCTTCATTTTCTTTCTCCTCCTATCCTCCTCACTATCTGATTCATTCCCTTTCTCCCTGTCTGCATTGCTTGCTTCCCTCTCCAACCCCTCCCATGTTTTCCCCTTCTCTTCTTCTGAGTCTCCTCAGAATCTTATTCCTCTTCATCCTCAGATTCAACCAGTGATGCACTATCAGAGTCATCATCCTCTGACTCAGATTCAGGCTCCATATCAGATGGCTCATAACCCTGATCAGACTCCTCTTCATCCTCAGAATCTGAATCACTAGCTTCCAAGTTCAAAAATTCCCAACCCCCATTTTCAATGAAGCTCTGGGGATCATCAATAATTGTCTTCAGAATCTGCCGCCACATTCTTCTAAAGCACTAGCTGCTACTAGAATCAAGTCTAAACATTTTGGAAAATGAACTGGCAAAGTAATTAAAAGGAATACTATCAAATCTATCGGAGCTTGGAAGGTTTGGGAATAGCACTACTAGGAGGAGCTCGAGATTTCCCAAAGGCCTTCATTTTCTTTCTCCTCCTATCCTCCTCACTATCTGATTCATTCCCTTTCTCCCTGTCTGCATTGCTTGCTTCCCTCTCCAACCCCTCCCATGTTTTCCCCTTCTCTTCTTCTGTGTCTCCTCAGAATCTTATTCCTCTTCATCCTCAGATTCAACCAGTGATGCACTATCAGAGTCATCATCCTCTGACTCAGATTCAGGCTCCATATCAGATAGCTCATAACCCTGATCAGACTACTCTTCATCCTCAGAATCTGAATCACTAGCTTCCAAGTTCAAAAATTCCCAACCCCCATTTTCAATGAAGCTCTGGGGATCATCAGTAACTGTCTTCAGAATCTGCCGCCACATTCTTCTAAAGCACTAGCTGCCACTAGAATCAAGTCTAAACATTTTGGAAAATGAACTGGCAAAGTAATTAAAAGGAATACTATCAAATCTATCGGAGCTTGGAAGGTTTGGGAATAGCACTACTAGGAGGAGCTCGAGATTTCCTCAAGGCCTTCATTTTCTTTCTCCTCCTATCCTCCTCACTATCTGATTCCTTTCTCCCTGTCTGCATTGCTTGCTTCCCTCTCCACCTCCCATGTTTTCCCCTTCTCTTCTTCTGAGTCTCCTCAGAATCTTATTCCTCTTCATCCTCAGATTCAACCAGTGATGCACTATCAGGGTCATCATCCTCTGACTCAGATTCAGGCTCCATATCAGATGGCTCATAACCCTGATCAGACTCCTCTTCATCCTCAGAATCTGAATCACTAGCTTCCAAGTTCAAAAATTCCCAACCCCCATTTTCAATAAAGCTCTGGGGATCATCAGTAATTGTCTTCAGAATCTGCAGCCACATTCTTCTAAAGAACTAGCTGCTACTAGAATCAAGTCTAAACATTTTGGAAAATGAACTGGCAAAGTAATTAAAAGGAATACTATCACATCTATCGGAGCTTAGAAGGTTTGGGAATAGCACTACTAGGAGGAGCTCGAGATTTCCCAAAGGCCTTCATTTTCTTTCTCCTCCTATCCTCCTCACTATCTGATTCATTCCCTTTCTCCCTGTCTGCATTGCTTGCTTCCCTCTCCAACCCCTCCCATGTTTTCCCCTTCTCTTCTTCTGAGTCTTCCTCAGAATCTTCTTCCTCTTCATCCTCAGATTCAACCAGTGATGCACTATCAGAGTCATCATCCTCTGACTCAGATTCAAGCTCCATATCAGATGGCTCATAACCCTGATCAGACTAATCTTCATCCTCAGAATCTGAATCACTAGCTTCCAAGTTCAAAAATTCCCAACCCCCATTTTCAATGAAGCTCTGGGGGATCATCAGTAATTGTCTTCAGAATCTGCCGCCAGTTCAGATTCAGCCTGCTCTCATAATACTTGAGGTCTGTCGTGTCAAGCCATTCCTTGATGCCATCGAGCGAGGTTGAAGGGATGGAATCAATCCTGAGCACATCTTGCTTGAAGTCCTTAAACGCAATTGTCATATCAAAATTCTTTTGTCCAAGTTCACAATCTCAATATCAAGGTGACCACAAGGAAAGGATTCTCTATCAGCTCAACCAGACAGCTAGAAGTTGGCACAATAAAAGCCGAGGCTTTGTAAGGGACCCCATGGAAGCCAAGTTCTCTAAGTGGCTGATCAAACTCAATATCGAGACCATTAAACTGAGGCTGCCGCAGAGATCATTCACCCGATTCACAAAATTCTGAAAATCCATATTGATCTTATTCTGTCTATCCCTCTCCCTTTGCTCTTCTTCAATCACATCTGGATCATAAGCAGACCTCTTTGCCCCTCCCAATGTCTGTACTACATCCATAACCTCAACATAAAATTGCACATCCTTGGTTTTTTTATTTCCCACCATTATGTGATTGTGCAGATGAAAATGAAGGAGAGTGATCATTTCTTTCTCTGCAGGCTGGAAGAATGCATGCTTTATGTTCCCATACATAACATCAACATGCTCGTCAGCTCTAGTAGTAGAATATCAAAAACCATTAACATGAGCTTCAAGTGCTCCTGGTATCTTTCTCCCACAACCACCAAAAACAGGATGAATTCAGAGATCGGGTAGCCTTGGGCTTGAACCTGTTTCCTGCAAGTTGGAGTTTCTCTTGAGTAACCAAGGTTGCCCTCTCAGCTTTTTCAGACTCCCTGGCAACAACATGCCGGCAAAGTGTTTTAATCTGCTGTACCACTTCACTTATGTGCCTTGGATCCTTGGAACGGAATGAGACTTCTTTTAAATATATTGCTCCTTGATTCTTTAAAGAGTTTGAATCATGGGAACTAAAAGGAGTCCCTGGAACATTAAATACAATCCGGATAAAGCAATTTCGATTTGTATCTTGCTGGCTTGAATCTGTTCTAGTAGTAGCCACATGGAAAGGAACCATGCTACCATATATTGGCAAGAGCACAGCCTCATTCTTCTGGTCAATTTGAATCATAAAATCTCTTGGAGGGGGCAGGTCATTGACATTCTTATAGGCAATCAAATCAGCTGAAGTCTTTGCAGCTTCTCTATTGTCTCCAGTCCCAGGTCCACCTGCAAGTCGTCTAGCTGTTTCTCCATTCTTCTGACAAGCAAGTTCAGCTTGGTGCTGCCTCCTTTACTCCTCCTTAGAGATGTCATGATTATCTGACCTGAGCACTGTCTTAGCCATGAAGGGGTCATAACTATTAGTTTCAGCCTTGACATTCTCCTTTACTCCTCCTTAGAGATGTCATGATTATCTGACCTGAGCACTGTCTTAGCCATGAAGGGGTCATAACTATTAGTTTCATCCTCATTCAATGAATAAGCTACATCCTTGACAGCCTTGGAACTCTTTCCGGTGACAACTTCTGTATTTTGCTCACCAACAATAACTGTATCAGCAAGTAGCAGAGAAAATTTTCTGTTTTTCGGAGTTTTACTATCACACTGCAAGTTCTGGAAACCAAGTGACACATTGAAAACCATCCCAACTTTCACCATGCGCTCATTCTTCGCGTTGAGATTAAGCCCCGACTCACGAAACTCAAGACCAATTCCAGTACCAGCAGATTTTGTTAGATTTGGGACCAAATCAGGAGCTTCCTTCTCAACAACTGAAACTGCAGCTTGACATGCAGCACTGATTCTGTTCCCAGGTTTCAACATACTGATTGCAGCTTCATGAGCCTTAAGAAGAACCTCATATGCCTTGCTCTGAAGTGGAGCGGCGTCAATAAAAAATGTCCTGGTAACATTTGAGCAATAACCGTTATAGTGAGTTCCAAGCGCACACAAGATAACACTAGCAGAATCATAGTACAGATTCTCTTCATTGCTTGCGGCACTAGGTCTGAGATCAAACTCACCCCCACTTTGAAATATTGGAGGATAACAAATATCAACATTCTCTGGCTTGAGCTTCACTTTAGCTAGCTGAGGATTCACAATGGCTTTCTCTGTTTCATCCATCAAGGTAGCATGAGTGATTTTTTTCTCCTCATCAATAACAGTCTCAAGCCTTGGAACCACAATATTGTTCATCACATTATAACTTAAATAAGCAGCTTTCTTCACATTCATATGCTCTTCTTTGTCCTTCAAAGCAAACAGATCAGATAGCCCATTTGTTACATCAGCAAGCTGAAAGTTAGCACTTTTTAGTTTTTCATCCCATGTTTCTAAAAGCTTTCCTTCAGGAGCCTCTCGAGCTATGTAACCAAATAGAGGAGCATCTTCAGAATCCTTGTATGTTGCTCTGATGGACCGAAATACAGCATCCATCATCAGTCTTTTCCCTCACATGCATCACAACATCAACCCCCACAGCCTCCTTTGCAGATTTCTTTACAACCTCAAGTAGAGAAGCCTTCTTCTGATTACACAAGAAATGAATCTGCTTCTTTGTGAAAACCATTATTGTCTCTGGAAACTCAAAACCTAGCAACCAAATGTTCAGAGCTGAAGATTTCAGGTAACGCAAATCTTCTGAAGGTGGTGGAGTTGCTACTGCGAGGACATCAGAAGAACCCCACAGCTCAGCTTTGTACTCATTCCAGTGCAAATACAGAGCCTTCAAACGTTTGCTGCAGCTCTCCAGATTAGTACAGTACATACTTCCTGACCCAGAAGCTGTCCCATTTGGAGGCTGGCCATTTGTATTCCTATGATCAGTCATTGAGAAACTATGCTGCATGATAACCAAATGATCAAAATTAGCAAATTAAACTTAAATCCAAAAAGGAGGGAAATATCTAAGTAGGAGTTCAACAGAAACTACATAAAAACTAAAAATTAGGGCTCCATTAGCTTTTTAAGGACCCGAAAACACCTCATAAAGTACAAAAAAAAATCAAAATAAACAAGTGAAATACACAAACGTTTCTCATTATGAATAAACATTAAACAAATTCAAAACCCGCATCTTTTTTTCCATTAAGCGAAAGTTTCACAAGTTAATATTAGAGAACATATAAAATTTGTTTTTACACGCCTAAAATACCAAGTGAAAACTGTAGTCGAATGAAACTCAAACTCAAAGTTTCAAAAGGTGGAAAATACTTGATAAATCACTAAAAAGCAAAAAAAAAAAGAGAAAAGAATGAGAGAAACTCACAGTTCCAGTTCTGCTAACACTAAGCTTCAATCTCGATACGAAAGAATCATAAAGTTCTAAAAGCGAACTAGGCTTCTTTTACCCAGCGGCGGCCTCAGAGTGAAACTAGGGTTAGGGTTTAGAAGAGAGAAGTCGAAGTAAACAGAGTTTAGAGTTCGAGTGTTAGATAACTAAAAGTATAATGCAAGGCAAACGAGACAAAGACTGAGTGGCGAAGAAAAAAGAGAAGCAAATTAAAGGAAAATGTTGGTGGAAATCGTAAAGGGAAGATTTAAGGATAGACAAAAATCAGAAAAGAGGATGGGGAAGTAAAAAGAGAGGGAAAACCCAAGGTAAAAGACAGGGAGAGAAGAAAAGGGAGGGAGTTTTATTATTTTAGATTTTAGCGTAAACTATACTAATGGTCACTGAAGTTTTAGAATACTCATATTTTGGTCATCAAACTTTTGAAAATAACACTAAAGTGGGTACAATCTTTCAAAATAATTGGAATACCCCTTGAGCTTCAAGCATGAATGAAAACGACTACGTTCGAAACTAAAATTAACAAGATGGTCCCGGCGGGGCTCGAACCCGCGACCTTCGGCTCATAAGACCAACGCTCTAACCAACTGAGCTACGGGACCAATTTGTGATTTGTTCATTTTATAATATATATAAATTAATATAAATATTATTCATGTGTTCTCGAAAAGTAACTGAATCACTCTGTACTGATTAATCATAAATTTCAATATTTTGTGAATTTCAGGGTATTAAAATGAAACTCACCAGAATTGGATTCTGAATTTTCTAAGTAAACCAGGAAAAAGGTTTCCACAGTCCTGGATCCAACGGTGATCCTATAGGGCCACTTGATGTTCTTGTATCACACAGGTTATCTGATAAATAGTATAAAGATTTTAAGAACTCACCATGACTTGTTACCATCTGATCGAACTCTTATAAGCTTATGTGCTAGACGCATAAAAATAGTATGGGAGAATCAATGAAAGGCATGGTAAAGCATGAGCCTCAAACTCTGCTACAGCAATGATTAAGGTGGGATACATTAAGTCTTCAATAGGTACGCAAAAGCTTGGAAAATTAGATTTTGAGCATTAGAGTAATCGATGATTAAGATACAACTGGTTTTTATCTTTCTAAGATTGTGATTGGTGATGAACATATAAGACTATTGCATTTGAGGCACTAATGAATCATTCAGCTTTGTAAAAATCAAAACAAATCACTACCGAGTAATTGAATTAACTCATACAAAGCAGATTTCTTGTAAATTTGTGCAAAATCAGCTCCAAGTTCAGCCTCCACAAATGGACCAAAGTAGATTAAACTCCCTCCATTTTTCAGAAGAATCAACTGAATGCTAAATAGAGAGAAAGTTCCTTAGTTTATGATAGATCATATTAACATAACAGGTTTTACCTAATCAAATGCTTCAAATATATCGATGCTTGGTTGATGGATTGTGCAAGTAATTGTTTGACCTGTATCAGCAACGTTCTTCACTTGCACGTTTGAAATGGATGCTGATCTTGCATCCAATCCATTAAAAACACAAAAGGATTAGCAACAAGCTCAACTGCTATTGTAAGTCGCTTTCGTTGTGCAGTCGATAAACCAGAAAGACCAGGTATCCCAACTAAGGCATCCTTGACTTCATTGATTTCCATAATCTCAAGAACTTGTTCAACAAATTCCTACAGAATCAACAAAAGCAACTTTATCACAATAGGACTTAAATTTTGGTTTATATGAAAACATTAACTCTTATATTTGAGTCTTGCAGCTTTAGTTTTAGAGTCAATATGAGAACCCAAGCTCAACGAAGCCGAAAAAATTAAAGATTCTCGTACAGTGATTTGTGGAGAATGTACTTCATTTTGTTGAAAATAACCAGATATCCTAGCTAATGTTTCTTGAAGTTTTGGGCATCTACCAACTTTAATCTCTCCTTGTATGCAGCCTATATAGTTTTCGTCCTTGCAAGAAGATTAGTTTTTCCTGCTCCACTAGTACCCATCAATGCTGTTAGAACACCAGGCAGTAATGCTCGTGTAACAATTGAAATGAGTTGCAGCTTTCACTGAATGTATCCTTCTTTTTCATCCTTTCCTAAGCCAAGAAGAAACAGTGCCTCAACATTCATGGTTCATGAAAAGTGATTTTATGCCAAAGAAGAAAGTTTTTGTCGATATGGAATTGCACATCCTGACAGGTTAATGTTATAGGTTCAAAGGTACTACCATCAAAACAATTTCGACTTAATTGGTCCCGGTGGGGCTCAAACCCGCAACTTTCAACTGAGCTACGGGGAGGTTATCATATTTTTATGTAATAACAATTATAATTATTGTTCATGTGTGCTTGTCCAAAAAGTAGCTGGTTTTCTCCGCACTGATTAATCATAATTTTCAATATTTTGTGTGCTTCAGGGTGGTAAAATGAAACTCACCAAAATTGGATTCTGAAATTTCTAAGCAAACAAGGAAAAGGTTTCCCCAGTCCTGGTTCCAACGGTGATCCTATAGGGCCATTTGATGTTCTTGTAACACACAGGTTAGCTGATAAATAGTATAAAGATTTGAAGAACCCACACCATGGCTTACTAACATCTGATCAGACTCTTCTGAGCTTATGTGCTAGACGCATAAAAAATAGCAAGGGAGAATCAATGCAAGGCATGGTAAAGAATGGGCCTCAAATTCTGCTACAGAAATGATTAAGGTGGGATACATTAAGTCTTCAATAGGAATGCAGAAGCTTGGAAAATTAGATTTTGAGCATTAGAGTAATCAGCTGTCCGTTGAACGGAGCAGCCAAATGGATTCAGATACTAACTGATGGCCCTTAGCTTATGGAAAAATGACATTGTCAATTAGTTCTGGTTGCAACTTCATAATAAGATCATTGCTTGAATGCACTAATGATAACCTATACAATGAGCATTTGTCAGTTTTGATCCAAAATCTCATTATTTTGTTCCACAAAAGGACTTCACCAGTATAGATTTTATCAAGTGAGCTTGCAGGTTACAAACTCCCTCAATCCCAACACAGATTAAGATTGAAGTAGGCACCCACCGACCCGGTTTTGTACGGACACTATCCGTTGTAGTATCACCTTTGTGTTTTTTTTAACCGAAATGACTATCCGGTTAACTATTGCCTAACCGGAACATGAAGGTTCTAGTTTCGGGTTTCAAATCTATTACTACTATGTAATATTAGTCCATCTGCAGCATGATCCATGTCTCAGTTTAGTTGTTTGTTTTCCACTTTGCTCATTATATATAATGTTTAATGGTTTGTTCAAACTTTCGTCCCAACACCTCTCTCTTCATCTCTAAAGATAAGAACATGAACAATGATGTTCTAAAACGAGCTTTATTCTGAAACATAGTCAATAGAAGAGAAATAATCATATGGAACACTCTGTAATAGTATTAGCTTAACAGTTTAGGAATCAGAAAGCCAGAGAAAAGATTAAGAAGCCGATGGAAGGAAGATGATAAAGCTGCAGCTATTGTGATTTCTGGTGTCAATGACACAAACAACATTCCGCAAAAGGTTAAGTAGAGCTGTGTGGTAAAAATGGCATAGAAGTACCATAAAACCTTATATGCTGATCCATAAAAGCCAATCATGAGATATGTGATCATCTCAAACACCAGAGCTTGGATAAACAGATAGGGTACCTCAATTGTCACCTGAAAAATGTTCTAGAGCGCTCCTTGTTTACCATAAGTTTATCGAGAACCCGGAAAACTAGAAACTTAACTCGAAAAGAAAGAAAATAAAAAGTTCGTTTTAATTTATGATGCGTAAGAGAACGTACCTGTGCTAGTGCATAAGCCCAAGAAGAGTAAATCCCTGCAAATCTTTCTCGATATATAACAACCCTCTGTGGCAACAAATGGTTGTACAGATAAGCTGCTATTCATCCCCAGAAAGACCACAGCAGAAAACATTGAACCGAAAATATTGAACACATTTTGCTGGTTGTTTCTGCGGATTTAAAGGAAAAAAAGAAAGATGATGTTAATTATCATCAAATTTACCCTATGTGTGTATATATGTATGTATGACTTCTTATGAAATGATGATTCCTATGCCGTTTTTCGCCTTTCTTACATTTTCTGTCCTTGGTTCCAAAATACTAAGCCCAAAGCCAAAGATATTATTACAGTTAGCAAGAGACGTGTCAAATTATATGAAGGACTTCTCCAATAGGAAAAATGTAGTTTCCATAGGCAAGATTTAAACTGGACCCAGCTGCTTTGTGAAAATTGGGTTGGAAAATGAAGATCTCTTGAACCACGAGGTGGATCACTCAACTGCCTTACAAGCTCGTTGTTCCTACAGGCAAAAAGAGACAAAAAAAGGTGATTCAGGCAGTTCGTAATGGTAATTATCTATCTCTGTAGACACTTAAGGAATCATCATTCTAAGATGCAAGTATAGACCATAGAGTTAATCAAATAATAACAGTAGCCACAGTGCATTTGTCGGTTGCCACACAAAATTTGAAACTTAAGCACTGGTATTACATACAGTATAATGGACTCTCTGCAATTTAGCACTATATTTGACACCTGTGCAACTTCAGTTTAGTTCCTACAGCATAAGAGGCGGTTTAAACAACCGACATGGTCCTTTCCATATTCTTTTGGGACAACTAGTTTAAGTCTTGTTAGGATTTTGATTGGCGGGGAATATAAGAGTATTGCATTTGAGGAACTAATGAATCATTCAGCTTTGTAAAAATCAAAACTAATTACTGCCGAGTAATGGAACTCACTCGTATAAAGCAGATTTCATGTAAATTTCTGCAAAATCAGCTCCTAGTTCAGCCTCCACAGATGGTGAGGTTACCTCCACCATCCATGTTGCTGGGTTACAATTGTTTTTAACCTTGGGCACTCCTGGAATACTCTGTCGGTAAGAATGCAGAGAGTATAACTCCTTCTGTCTTTCTTAAACCTAAAACTTTTAAGAATAACAACCATCCCTTTTAACCACCGAGACAACTTAATTCGTACTATGTGTCAGATTTTTATCACATTCGATTATTTTTAAGAAGTTATGATAGTAATTATGATTACTGCATTTTATAATTTGTATAAAGAATTATATTAAAAATAATAGAAACGAGAAAAAGATATTTTAATTGCCATTTAAATCTATTTATCTGTCTTATCTATTTTGTTTTACGTTCCATTCACTCAACTCTATAATTAGGATTGGATCAAGAGATGATGAAATAATTATATCTTTGAAAATTTTAAATCCGTTTTTTTATTTTCTATCAACAAGTTGTTTTTGTATCCTTAAATTTCCGATATAATTAGGACTATTTATGCACTTGATAAACCATAAAAGAAAACCATCGAAAAGTAGGAGAACTAGAACAGAAAAATGGAATCCAACATACTTGAGCTCTATTTAATACTAGGCTAATATTTCATAAGAATATGAAGGCATCTGAAAACACGTGCAAATATAACGTTCACATTGATGGTATCGATATTCAAACGTTTACATAAATATTAGTACTGAGCCTATAGATATTGATATTTACCCTGAATATCGATATCAATCTAAGTTTTGAAATACATTTTAATTCCCAAGGTATGGATGACACGATATGTTTATGTTTATGGCAACATTCTCATACTCTTGGGATAGACATTCACCTTCGCTCAAAACTTAAACGTGCAACGAAAAATGCAAAAAGGGTTGCAAAGATTGGGGGAAACGAAATCAGAACGATAGCTGTAACATGTAAGCGGGCATGGCGAAAACCGAAATAGTTTTCTAGCAAAGAGGCCACTGTCATGGCTTCGCCGAATACCATAACCTCATCGCTTACATCTCCATATTGTGAAGTGAGCAAACAATCCAATGTCCATGATATAGGCATTAGATAATACATCCAGGTCCACCACTTGGGATTTTCTGCAGATGAACAAGAAGATAACCAAGTAAATACCATCTCATAGTAATAGTAAGAATTATGTTTCAATATACCATTTCTTTTTTTTCTTCTTCATGTTGTTTTCATCTATCATATGGACCAAAAATGGGAATCAGATTCCGACCGACTAAATTATCTTTATTAACAGATTACCGGTCGAGGAATTAGAAAGCCGGAGAAAAGACTCGGTAGTGGATGGAAGGCAGACAATAAAGCTCCGGCGATTGTGACTTCGGGTGTCAATGACACAAACAACATCCCGAAGAAGGTGAAGTAGAGCTGCGTGCAAAATACGGCATAGAAGTACCACAAAACCTTATATACTGATCCATGATAACCAATCATGGGATATGTGATCATCTCAAACACCATAGCTTGGATAAATAGATAGGGTACCTCAATTGTCACCTGCAAAATGTTTTAGCCCTCCTTGTTTACTATAAGATTTGTCTAGAATCCGGAAAACTAGCAACTTAACTCAAAAAGAAAGAAAATAAAAAGTTCGTGTAAAACTTATGATGTGAAAGAGAATGTACCTGTGCAAGGGCATAAGCCCAAGAAGAATACATCCCTGCAAATCTTTCTCGATACATAACAACCCTCTCTGTGGCAACAAATGGTTGTAGAGATGAGCTGCTACTCACCCCAGAAATATCACAGCAGCAAACATGGAACCAAAAATATTGAAAAGTTTTGCTGGTTTTTTTCTGGGGATTTAAATAAGAAAACAAGAATGAAGGGTGAAGTTAATTCTCATCTAATTTAATGCAAAGGAAAAGTAATGCTTATATATACATATATATATATATATATGACTTCTAATGAAAATGATGATTCCCGTGCCAGTTTGGGCCCATTCTTACATTTTTTGTCCTTGATTCCAAAATACTAAGCCCATAGTCAAAGATAGTATAACAGTCTGCAAGAGACGTGTTAAGTTATATGAAGGACTTCTCCAATAGGACAAATGAAGTTTCCATAGGCAAAATTTAAATTGCCCCCGGCAGCTTTGTGAAAATTGGGTTGGAAAATTAATCTCTCTTGAACCAGGAGGCGGATCACTCAACTGCCTTACAAGCTCTTTGTTGTTCCTACCAGCAAAAAGAGAGAGAAAAGTAAACCAGCCAGTTTGTATGATAATTAGTTAATTCTATAGACTCTTGAGATAAAGCATCACTAATAATGAATCATAAGAGCTACACTAAATAGTTCCTTTTGGAACATAAGATGCCGTCTTACCAAGAAGAGAACTGCTCTTTGAAGCCTTCTTCCATATACCCGTATTATATATAATATAATGGATTCTTTGCAGTTGAGCACTCTATTTGAAACCTATGCAAATAGTTGATGCTTCAAGTATAATTCCTACAACATAAGAGGTGGTTTAAACAACCAGACATGGTCCTTTCCATATGCTTTTCTGAAAGATACAACCTGTTTGTATCTTTCTAAGACTGTGATTGGGGATGGATATAAGACTATTTGCATTTGAGGCACTAATGAATCATTTAGCTTTCTGAAAATGAAAACTAATTACTACTGAGTAATCGAACTCACTCATATAAAGAAGATTTCTTGTAAATTTGTGCAAAATCAGCTCCAAGTTCAGCCTCCACAAATGGGGAGGTTACCTCTAGCATCCATGTTGCTGGATTACAATTGTCTTTAATCTTGGGCACTCCTGGAATACTCTGTCAGAAAGAATTCAGAGAGTATAGATATGGTGGATCAATAATATCTGCTAGAAGCAACAAATGGAGTTACCAGAGAATATAAAGAATATGAGGGTGGCTGGACACTTGAACTAACCTCAAAATACTCTATAACTTTACAAGAATGTTGACCTAATGGGCCGAAGTAGATTAAACTCCCACCATGTTTCAGAAGAATCAACTGCGATGAAAGCAACAGAGATATAGATTACGTTATGATAGATATCTTCACAATAGCAATTGTATCTATATATAATGAATGATAAGACAGAAAATTAGCACAACTGGTTTTACCTCATCAAATGCTCAAATAAATCAATGCTTGGTTGGTGGATTGTGCAAATAATTGTTCGACCTGTATCAGCTACATTCTTAACTGCACGCACGACGATGGCTGCTGATCTCGCATCCAAGCTAGATGTAGGTTCATCCATGAAAAGTATAGAGGGATTAGCAACAAGCTCTACTGCTATTGTAAGTCGCTTACGTTGAGCGGTTGATAAACCAGAGAGCCCGGGAACCCAACTAAGGCATCCTTGACTTCATTGAGTTCCATAATCTCAAGGACTTCTTCAACAAATTCCTACAAAACCAGAAAAAGCAACTTCATCACAACTTGAATAAGATTTCGGTTTACATGAAAACATCAGCTTTTCTATTTGATAGTCTTACAGCTTTAGCTTTTGAGTCGATATGAGAAGCCAGGCGCAACGAAGCAGAAAAAAATAAAGATTCAATTACGGTGATTTGTGGAGAATGAATGTCATTTTGTTCACAATAACCAGATATCCTAGCAAATGTTTCTTGAATTTTAGGGTATCCACCAACTTTAATCTCTCCTTGTATGCAGCCTATAGTTTTTCTCCCTGCAAGGACATCAAGAAGGGTGGTTTTTCCTGCTCCACTAGTACCCATCAATGCTGTTAGAATACCAGGCCTTAGTTCTCCTGTAGCATTTGAAAGGAGTTGCAGCTTTCTTTGAGAGTATCCCTTTTTTCTCATTCTCTAGAGCCAAGAAGAACTGCATCAACATTCTGTGGTTCATGAAAAACTATTTTATGCCAAAGAAGAATATTTTTTTATTACCGAAGGGGTGTCAATATAGTATTGCACATCCTGAAAGGTTAGTGCTAAAGGTTCAAAAGGAAATACGATCCTGCCTGTGATGCAGACAAAGCAACCTTAAATATGATAATAATGAGAACGAAAGAACAATTTATGATGAAAAGCTAGGAAGAATCGTTACTAGCTGGTTTCTTACCACCGGAATTCAAATGGCTTGACCTATTCTCCACATCTTCACTCCAGTTGGAATCTGCTGTCCGTATCTTGGAAAGCTTTTCACGTGAAATGATAGCAAGAGACCATCCGGGGGCTGCATATGTTTCAAATGTCAATGGTAAATAACCCTTCACTTCTCCTCTTCTTTAGTTAATCATGAGAAACTAAGGACTAAAACCAAAAGCTTACGCTTTAAGAAACCTAAGGCCAAGGTGAATCCTATGTTATAAACTATAGCAAAACCAAACAATGCAGCTATTGCTATCCAGAAAAAATGTTCATCGAAATTTAGTCCACGACTCTCTAGTGTTGCTTGTCCTATTGTAGTGTGCAAGGTCAACATCTGCAAAAAAAAAAACAGAAAAAACAATTGAATATAGAATACGCTTTCTTCATTGCTGTGAACCCATCGTGTCAGTAAAACAACCAGTTTCATCATTAACATCTCTTTGAGCTCCAAGGCTGCTTTAAATGATCAACAATGGAAATAGCATGTCGCCTACAACTCGCTACATTATATTAATTAGACTAGAGGGAACTTTGCAGCAATATCTTCTTTGGGATGAAAGAGGCACAATAATCAGATTAGAGAAAGAAAATCTCGTTAGTCCATTTGCTCTATTGCATTTACTGATCTTTAACCATAATCCCTTGGACTCATTCAGTCTGATGTGCTTAATGCTTGTTAGATGTATTTCCAGCAACAGATCTGTGAGATTTATAGCTACTTTTGACAAATTTTGGAATAATAATTTCAGTTGTGGTTTCTTCAATGTTTACGGTCCAGCAGTGGAGGAGGAGAAATCTAGTTTTTTTGAAGAAATAAGCAGTTATCTTAGTGGTCAGAATTATCCCGTTTGCGTGGGAGGGGATTTCAATGTCTATCTACAAGAAGATGAGAAGATGGGTAGAGGTCAAAATAGGAGTTTAATGGAGATATTTAATGAGTTTATTCTTCATACGGGTCTAATTGATCTTCCCATGAATGGGGGTAGGTTCACTTGGTGTAATAACCAAGAGATTCCCACTTTTGTAAGATTGGATCGTTTTTTGGTTGATTGTCAATTTTTGGCGATGTTTCAGGACATTGTTCAGTCTCTTCTACCAAGGTCATTGCTAGATCATAATGTTATAGTTCTTGTGAATAAAGGTGTGGAATGGGGTCAAAAACCATTTAGACTTTTCAACTACTTGATGGATGAGGAGGGTTTTGAGGATCTGATTATTACTTCTCTTCAGAGTTATAAGAAAAATAAAAAAAAAGGCAGGTGCTTTTAGTCTCCTAAGGAGTACTAAACATGCTATAAAGAAGTGGGCTGGAAAGAGAGATAAGTATCCAGGAGCCTTGATTTCTGAGTTAGAGAAGAAGATTTCGAAGATAGAGGTTGATATTCAACAGAAGCAAGGTGCCATCAACAGTGAGGTATTAGCATAGTTGAATAATTACAGAGCAGAATTGTGGAAACTTCACAGAATTCAGGAGCAGATTTGGTTTCAGTACTCACGATAGAAATGGATTGAAGATGGGGATCGTAATACTAAATACTTACATACCTGTGCTACGGTTAGGAAGAAAATGAATGCTCTCAATGCTCTAAACTTTAGAGGAGAAACAGTAGAAGACCCGACTGCAATTAAGGCCTTAGTTAAGGATTATTTCTTTAAAATTTACAATGACCGATCTACTCTAGGGATTGATGACTTAAAATTGGATTTTTCCAGAATTACTTTGGATCAGAATCAGTTCTTAGAGCAGGATTTTTCAGAGGAGGAAGTTTGGGATACTGTGAAGTCTTGTGGCAGTAACAAAGCTCCGGGCCCTGATGGCTTTAATCTAGGATTTTTCAAGAGATTTTGGCAGGTCCTTAAGGAAGATATTATGAAATTCTTTCATAATTTCTACTTGGAGAAGGAATGGGAACATGGTATAAATCATACATTTATCACTCTTATTCTAAAGATTTCAAACATTGGTGGTCTAGATGATTTTAGACCTATAAGCTTAGTTGGTGGGTTATACAAGATCCTCTCTAAATGTTTGTCGAGGAGACTTAGGGGTTGTATCTCAAATTTAATCAGTCCATGTCAATTCTCTTTTATACCTGGTCGATAAATTTTGGACTGCTCCCTTATAGCCAATGAAGAGATCGACTTTTGGAGGAAGAGTTATTTAAAAGGATGTGTTTTTAAAGTAGATTTCAAAAAGGCATATGATATAGTTGACTGGCCTATCTTGCTTAGAATAATGAAGGAAATGGGCTTTGGTTCAAGATGGATAGGTTGGATTTTGAGATGTATCACAACAGTAACTGTTTCAGTCCTGGTGAATGGGGTGCCAACCGAGGAATTTCCAATGGCTAAAGGTCTTCGACAAGGTTGTTCCTTGTCTCCCTTGTTGTTCAATATGGGCAGGGAACTTCTTAATTTATTGATACTCAAGGTAGTTTCAGAGGGGCTATTTTCGAGTTTGGTAATTGGAAATGAGGAGAGGAATTTTAATTTAACGCATCTTCAATTTGCTAATGACCTTATAATTTTTTGTGGTGCGTCGAAAAGGCAGATTTTGAATGTGAAGAGGGTGCTTTGAGTATTTGAAATTATGTCTGGACTTCCGTTGAACTTGAAGAAGTGTAAATTGTTTGGGGTAAATTTGAATGAAGATGAAACTAAGGAATGGGCAGCTGAGATTGGATGTTCAGTGGGTACTTTTCCCTCAGAATATCTGGGACTCCCTCTTGGTCCACACAGGAACTCCAACATTCTGTGGGATCCAGTGGTTCAAAGCTTCTATAAGAGGTTAGCGGATTGGCAATGATCATCTCTTTCAATGGCAGACAAGTTGGTTATGATTAAATCAGTACTATGTTCACTTCCTGCATACTTTTTGTCAATGTTCAAGGTTCCGGCTTTAGTTTACAAGACTCTTAATTCTATTATGTCAAATTTCTCATGAGATGGTGGAGATGGGAAAAAAAGATTCATTGGGTGAGGTGGTCCGATGTTTGTAAACCAAAGATTGAATGTGGTTTGGGAGTTCCTAATTTAAATGTGATGAATAGGGCGCTCTTGGAAAAATGAGCTTGGAGGTTTGCTATTGAGAGGAAGGTTATTTGGAGGGAAATGCTTTGCATTAAATACAAAATGGACTCTTTCTTAATGCAGATTGACAGTAATGTTTCTCCTAAATACTCTTGGATATGGAGGTCTATGGTGAGTAATCATTTTAAAGCTGATTCGATGGGCAGTATTATCAGAAGCAAGTATAGCTATAAAATTGGTAATGGGAGGAATATTCGGTTTTGGCAAGACACTTGGGCATTGGATCATCCTTTAATGGTCATGTTCCCTAGACTATTCTCTATTGCAATGAATCAAACTGGAAAATTATTTCAGTTTGGGGAATACAGCTCGTGGGGCTGGTTTTGGAATGTTCAGTTGATAAGGGAGTTGAATGTTTGGGAATATGAGCAATGGACAAATTTGATGGCTGTTATTTCGAATTTTTCTATTTCTGTTGATTCTTTTGATGGACTGTTTTGGAAGGGTAATGGAGACAGGGTATTCTCTGTTAAATCATGTATTAATTTATCTTATTCGGGTACTTTTGTTTCGGAGGAAGCTAATTTTTGGAAGACTATTGTTTGGAGAGGCTTGCTGCCTCCAAGAGTGGAGATTTTTCTTTGGCAAGTGATCTTAAAGAAGCTGACAGTGAAGACAGCTCTGGTTAAGAGAGGTGTTCAGGGCAAAAATGATACTTTATGTCCTTTTTGTAAGCTAGTAGAAAAGTCACCATCTCATTTATTCTTTTTCTGTTCGGTTGTTTGGCCAATTTGGACTAGATTCATGGGCTATTGGAATTTTCAGTATGTGTTTCATGAAGATGCTAAAAGATTCCTACTTGCATGGGCTGAATTAAAGACCAACTCTCTAATTTGGTCACTTATCCCTGGAGTGGTTATTTGGACAATATGGAAAACTAGGAATTCTATAGTATTCAAAGGTGGGAAGCTAGATCGAGCAGAAAATTTTTTTTCTAGAAAGGGTCAGGCTTGCTTCATGGTTTCTAGCTAAGGAAACTAAGATTTCTATCTCCAAGGATGTTCTTATTGTCGACCCTTCCTTAGGGGACTCTTGCTCATCCCATGCTAATCGGATTTCAACTAAGTTTCCTTGGTCCCCTCCTCCAAAGTGCTTTATTAAACTTAATGTGAATGCGGCTATTTCTAGTGATTGGAAGAGGAGTGGTTTAGGTGTTGTTCTAAAAGACATGTCTGGTTCGATTCTTGGCTCCTTCAAAGAGGCTGTTGGTCCAGGGCCTCCAACTTTGATGGAATTGAAAGCTATCCTAAAGGGTTTAAATTTTTATGAATCTATTCGTCATAGCTTTAAGGATAGGTTGATTATTGAGAGTGATAGTCGGGTGGTAGTTGGTTGGGTAAAGGATGTTGTCTTATGTCCTGTTGTTTATCTTCATATTGTTAAAGACATTATTCAAAAGCTTAGTGTTTGTGAAGGTCTTATTAGATGGGTTAATAGGACAGTCAATATAGAGGCAGATGTCCTAGCTAAGGCATGCATTGGTTGATTATTATGTTTTGTTAAGGGTTGTTTCTTGTTGGTTTTCTATCTCTTTAGGGAGATTAGACCTTGCTTATTATGTAATTATTTGAAGTTAATGAAATCATAGGGCACTCTTTTTCTCCTTCCGCTGATTAAGGAACTATCTTCAAGTTCCATTAATCATGAAGGGGTTTTTAATGAGGCCTACTATTCCTATAAAAAAAAACCTGTTTAAGTACCCGAATAATAAAAGCCAATTCAGCCAACGAAGCTCACCTGTTGCCATCGTGGAGCAAGAAGTTCGTTTCCAGAGAGGGCTATCTCTGCATATGATATAGGAGAAACCCAAAAAAGCCACTTCATCCAACCTGGCCAGGATGCTGTAACGAATGTAACAAATTAATAAGCATGCATCCTTTTACTGGCATCATTTAAATAAATTGATTAATAAGAAGTAGGAAGAACTCTACATTGCGGAATGATGAAGCCACAGAATAACCAGTGTAAAAAGATTATGAGGCTAGAAGCTGCCACAGAAGAATCGAAATTCTGGAAGACGGAGGCAATGAAACGGAACAAGGATATTCCTGTTAATTGCACAGCAAAAAAGGTCACAAACTGGCGGAAGAACCTGAAAACAGCAGAAACGGCAACATTTAGGCTCACCAACCAGAATAAATCTTGTTTACTTCTATCAGTATTATTAGTGGTAAATCTTGCTTAATAAATCTTGTTTACTTCTATCAGTATTATTAGTGGTAAATCTTGCTTACTTCTATCAGTATTATTAGTGGTAAATCTTGTTTACTTCTATCAACATTTAGGCTCACAAACTGGCTAAACAGTATATTTTAAATTATTAGAACTTGAATTCACCTTGAAACCTCAGGAGTGTATCCCATCACGAAATAAGTGATGGATGTCCAAATCAGGGATTGCAAAAATGACATAGGAAGCTTTAAAATGACTGCTGGAATTGCATAAGCCCAAGCTGGGTAAAAGCATAACATTTTCTGCTTATAGAAAGCTGGAAGTCTTGAAATAGTCATCTACACCTCCGGAAACTCATCCGCCACAAGTATCATGAGGGTGAAAAATAGCGCAGCCAGGTAGTAATTTTCTTGAACAACATCAATATCCATCTTTTAAAATACAGTCATTGTGATGCATGCTAAGATGACAAGCTGCCAAAGAAGAAGATAATTTTAATGCTTCAAAGTTCATTAGACTAAGGTTGTTTATTACAAACTTCATCCTCAAAACTTGACCCCAATTTTTCAGTTCTATCAGTATGTTCTTGAAACTGTTTGAGATGATGAAATTGAAGAGATTATGGACACAGAATTACGGAAGAAAGTCCTCACCTGAGTAATTTTAAATACGTAAAAAATTGAGTTCCTTCTCAAAAGGAGCAGCTCCCTTGACATGCAAGCTTTAAAGATCTCCCATTTAGAAACAGAATACTCACTGAAGGAAAGGGAATCTTTATGGACTTGAGACTTATCATATGGTTCTAAAAGATCCTCATCTATTTTCTTCCCCAAGGAGGATGCCTCAAATTTCTTGGAGAACATATCAACTGAAAAATAAGAGTAGGGTTGCTCAGTGCTGCACCAGTATTGTGCTTGATCTTGCTTGCATAAAACCTGAAAAATACAAAGGCAAAATACTTTAAACTTGAAGAAGCAGGAGACTATACTGTATGAAAGAGAAAAAGATTATCAAAAACTGAATTTCACTTTCCTCCTGAAGGAAGTCAACCACCGCTTTCCTCAGAGGACACCTAAACCCACAGTTTTTGAAAAATTCAAGAATTTGATCGCGTGGTCCATGGTACAAATTTTCCCTTCTTCCATCAAGATAACATCGTCAAAGATAACAAAAGTTTCTGGCCCGGGCTGTAGTAGTGAAACCAACAAAGTAGCATCTGTGATACGTACAAGCTGCTGAAGACAAGTAACAATCTGAAATGCAGTGGAACTGTCAAGGCCATTTATTATTTCATCCATAAACAGTTTTTATGGGACCTACAACGATCTCCCCTGCATATTTTGGAGGAAACATATTCAATCTAAAATCAGAACTGTCAAGGAAACATATTCGAGTTAATTAACTCTCGCTAAACTTTGTTATTTACACACATCACCAACTTCACTACCTGTACTCAATCTTTTCTTCTGGCCACCAGAGATACCTATTCTAAGGGCATCACCAACAAATGTTTCAGCACATATATCAATTCCAAGGATCTAATCAAAGTGGAGGAAATATTGGTAAACATGTTGTTAGCAGGAAGGAGAGGAATGATACAAAATGCATTCACGAGTATCATCAAATTAAGCTCGAGTATAATTACTTTTAGTATGTAGTCAGTTTGAAGTGTTGTCTTTGTCACTTTGACAGATGTTGCCTATGAAAATTAAAAAACAAATTAATTAAATATGATGGTAATAAACTAAG